>NC_045558.1:85457801-85757801 GCF_009769535.1 Thamnophis elegans | reverse complement strand
ACAACAATACAAAAATTAGCACTTGAGAAATATGTCCTATAATCACTAGCACACCCAAAAAACAGGTCCCTGCACATGCTTGTCCCCAGGCAGATTCTGATATTACAGCTGGAATAGGAAGGACCTGCCTTTCTTAGAGAGCAATTATAGTACAAAAAATTGGTTTACGCCTCCGCCCCCTGGAGGAAATACCAAGCTCAGCTTGGAGGTGAGCAGTGTGGCACATGGGGTGTGGGAGGGTTGTGCGTGCATTCGCCTGTGGGGGCGTCCTTTGCGTTATGGGTGCCAGCACACCTGCACGCTATTGTGTGCACGCGCTCACAGTCTGAGGTTTCTAGCGAAGCAGGGCACGTAGTTTGCCTCTTAAAATCTATAAAACTCAGAGAGGCTGAAATATTGACCATATCCATTCAAGTGTTCTCTAAATCCAATAAAAGTAGAGGAGCAAACTGATTAAATAAAAATGAAGATTCACAAATATGTAATGATGTAGTTATATCATCATGATTACATATTTCATCAGAATAGCAATAGCACTTAGACTTATATACCGCTCCACAGTGCTTTACAGCCCTCTCTAAGCTGTTTACAGAGTCAACATATTGCCCATAACAATCTGGGTCCTCATTTTACCAACCTCGGAAGATGGAAGACTGAGTCAATCTTCAGCTGGTGAGACTCAAACTGCAGAACAGCTGGCAGCCGGCAGTCAGCAGAAATAGCCTGCAGAACTGCACTCTAACCACTGCGCCACCATGGCTCTTAGTTAGCCTGCGTCATCGTGGACATAGCATTTCTGCTCCCTCCACCATGTTCATCATATATTTTTAAAGAATTTATTTTTGTATTGCTACAAACTTTGTTTTTTTCCATAAAGCAAAGCTAATAACATAGCTTCAGTCAAGAAACAGAGGAAACACCATATGATACATAGTATTAGTTCAGGTTCCAGTTCTGCATCTGTCAGCATTTTGCTTGAGGGAGATCAATTTTCTCAGGGATCCTTGTACAAAATAATGAATTATATTAACTTTAATTAGTAGACAGTCCACAAGGACCAGACAATTTTGCAGGTACTGAACTGTGTCTGGAGGGGATGGCCCAAGGAACCAGTAAGCACAGAGCTCAAGCCGTTTAACAACCGGCAACATGAACTGTCTGTTCAACGGGGTTGCTTACTGTGGGGAAAGCACGTAGGGATCCCCCCAAACTAAGGCAACCCATCTTGCAGTCATTACATGAGGGTCACCCTGGAATAGTAAAAATGAAGGCACTGGCATGCAGCTATGTCTGGTGGCCGAACATGGACAGTAATATCGCAGAATGGGTCACGTGCCAGCCATGCCAAGAATCAAGGCCAGCATCCACATTAGCATCGGCACGAGAGTGGAAAACACCCAAAACACCGTGATCCAGAGTACATTTGGATTTCGCGGAACCAATGCACAGGCAGACATTCCTAATTGTGGTGGGTGCCTACTCGAAATGCCTACAAATACATGCTGATACAGCATGTCACGCCCAATGCCACAACAAACAAGAGCCCCATGGAACTGATGGGCTGCCGACTACAAACTAACCTAGATGGGCTACATCCTGACTACTCGACAGAGGTTCCCATCACAGCCAAGTGCAAACATTAACCAGGGAAACCCAATATATACCCGCAACTACACAGGCTGCCCCACCTGGCTGCTGGCTCAAGTTGTGGAAGTGACGGGACCACACTCCAATCATGTGGAACTAGAGGATGGTAGGATGTGGCACCATCGCATTGATCAACTTCAAATCTGCCTCACAGGAACTGACCACAGCCGACTAAACAAGAAGGCCTAACCAACAAATGACGCAGAAGAAAAGAAAATAGGGGGCCAAGCCCCAGTGCCGGGTGGATTGAACTCCATGTTGCCAAAGTCAACTGTCGCTGAGGCCCAACTGCCGCCGAAGCTGAATCCGGATGAGGGTTCAACCAAACTGACTCAGGAGAGGGCTGCGGCCACATGGCCTCTCCTCTCGATGGCTCCTCACGAATGAGGGAATCAGCAACTGTCACTCCAGAGAACTCTAGGAGAATGGGAGAACTCCATAAGTCAGAGCGCACGCGCCACCCACCTGCTTACTTGGAAGAGTACGCCTTTAGCATTAGGTCTAAGAATTGTCAGCTCCAGCTAGGCAGTGAGGGGTGTTGTATATGTGCAGGTGCAGACAGAGGTTTCCACTCCGGTCTGCACTGACCGTGGAAAAATACTTTGAATCTATTGGCTAACAGCCACCCAGACCAACTGCAGGAAAATGCGTTGAATCTGTTGGCTGAAGGCTGACAGCTCTCAGAACAAAAGACTGCTGATAGCCTGCAGCTTGTCATGTTAGTTAGTATGTAGCAAATAAAGAGTTTGTTGATTCCAACTGGCTTCGACTCTATTCTTCATCCAAATCTAACAATTATACTTCCCCAAAGGAGAAATGGAGAAACATGTTCTTATAGCCAGTCTTTCTTAATTATTCGCATACAAATAGTGATGGGATTAAAATTTACATCCTCTACCCAGATTCTAAGAACAGGACATGATCTTTAGGACATGGTAGGATTAAGCCACTAGTTAATAAATGGAAAAGACACAGAGCTCACTATATTGGACAACTCATAGTGGCATTTCAAACATTGCACAACCCCCAGCAGCATTACGGAAACCTATAAAGATCCATCCACTCATTCAAGCAGTTGGTCAGCTGCCCCAGAACATCATGCTGTTGATGGTTCTGGTCAACAGTAAATGGACCTTCTTAAGTAGCTAGCCTCTATTTTATTTCCAATGCCCCTCTCTTAGCTTGGAACTAAACAGATGGGTTTTCTTTGAACAATAGGTAACAATCCAAGAAATCCATGTGAAAACTTACAGGGAAAGTTGATGGGAAAAGAATGGAAGGAGCCCATTCCGCAATTTGCAGCTTCTGTTAAACTCTGCAGAAAGCATCAAGAAATTGGAATGTTTCAAAATGTACTGTATTAAAAATCTGTGAGAACTGAAGAATTCAGCCTTTGTAAAATAAATTATCAAGATGTTTCTTCTCTCTCTTCCTAGGCAACTGAATTGTCATTTTCACAGCTAGACCCTCTAGGACAGTGATGGCGAACCTTTTTGTAAAGGCATGTGAAAATTGTGTGCGCATGAGCTACGCACACATGCCCACACCCACAGTTCAATGTGCCCCGCCCACTTGCACATGAATGTTCAACCCAAACCCACACGTGAGCGCGTAACTGCCCTGCCCCCAAGCAGGTGAGAGTTTTTGCCCTCCCCAAACTCCAGAAGCTTTCCTGATCAGCTGGCTGGCACGCACATGCGCACAGGATCTGACAGCTCACTGCTAGCAAATATGGCTCATGCCATGAGTTCACCATCACAGCTCTAGGAGAAAAGATGATTTTGTGCAATTTTAACATGGAAGGAGAATAGCAGATTATTGACGGAGCTTCTGTTTCCTTATTTATAATTTATACTTTATTTATAATTAATATTTTCAATAACATAGATAACAGCTTTCTATCATAAATACCAAATAGGGCAATTATTTCCCCCACCCCCACACCTACGTCATTGTAAATTGAGGGAATGGGTTGCTAAGAATAGGGGAAACTTGAAAAGAAAAGAATTAGTAAGAAATGCAAAGACTGGCAAATACTGCTATTGAAAAGTATGGATGCCCTTGAGATTAGGCTTGTGTTGTGTCTGGAGTTTTCCCTCTGGTCTGCTTTCCCTAGACGGTGCTATGCTGATTCCTGATTGGTCGCCTGTTTGACAGCTGGTGTAAAAGTTCCCTCGAGGCACACATCAGCTGAAGTGGTGATGCAGTATCCATCGAAGCCAGGAGCCACAGGGACCCATCCTCCTACTCTGGCTACTGAAGTCGAACTGAGAACAGCTGGGCGGGTTCGGCGCTGCCCAGCCTACCTAGCGGTCTACGCATGCGCTCTTTAGGTGGGCAGGAATGTTGTGTCCGGAGTTTTCCCTCTGGTCTGCTTTCCCTACAGGGTGTTATGCTCATTCCTGATTGGTCGCCTGTTTGAGAGCACATATGAAAGGAGCTGTCAAACAGGGTCTCAGCTGTTGCCTTTAGCTGAGCGAACACGTTATCAGCTGCCACATTTGGCAACCTTGTTAGAAATAAACCTGTTAGCCTTAAGCCTGGCTCGCTTCAATTCTTTACCCTCCTGTTCTGAGAACGGAACCCTTGGTAAAATCAATTGGGCTATAATCCCCTCTTTTGTAACATCTTTTCTTCCTTTCCAGTTACTTTTTCCTTTCTCCAGTTTTTCTCTCACCTTTCTCTCCATTCCAGCTCCCCTATAGTCCTCCATTCTCCTCTTTTTCTTGTCAGGACTAAGAAAAAATTGTATGGGGGTGTGAGGGTCTGCATGCTTGTGTTTGTGTGTCTGAGAGAAGTTTCTCTATAAGAATTGTCAAGGGATACAGATAGAGATCAATCAATGTTTAAATGCAGGCAGTATATTATGCAGGCAAGTAATTTAAATTAGTCATTAAATTAAGTCCTTCATTATTTTTGTGCTGGCCCTTCCTTTTCTTCAAAGGTAGATTCTGGGGAGGGCATGTTTATCAAGAGCAAGTATAGTGAAATGATGGGCATATGATGATTTAATCACCCCAAAGCCACCAGCTACCATTTACTAGTTAGGACATTTGATAAAATGGTGTTTCTATTTGCCATGGCACTTAAATGCACATACCATCCTCATGTTCCCTCCTCCCCACAAATATCCCTAGTGTTTATAATCCCCAATGTGATAAATGTGAAACCAGGAGGGATTGCTTTCCAGTATAACTGTTGTTGTTTTTTTGAAAACTCTTCCTTTGGAAATCAGGCTGATGTCCCAGATTGTATTCAGACATTTAAATTACTTCAGATCACTTTTGCTATTACTGCTTTTTTTCTTTTCCTTCCTGAGTTGTAATTTTTAATATTCTCAAGGTTGATTTTATGTTTTTTAGATTTACCATGACTATTGTAAATTGTCCCACAGATGGTATTCATCATATAAACTCCCAGGATTTGGGTTGCTTGCAATGTGACACAAATACAATAAATAAACTTTGGGTGAAGGAAGATATCTGTATGTTTCACAGGAATGTATGTTTATCATTTATCTGCTCTTTCTTCTGCGGATGATTATCTTACCTGCACTATCGCAGGCTAACTCAGCCCACAGTTGGTATTAATCATGAATGGCTCAAGGTTTCCTCAGCATTCCATCCTTTTGTGATTGGTAAAATGTGGACCCAGACTGTTAGGGGCAATATGCTGACATTGTAAACTGCCCAGAGAGTGCTGCAAAGCACTACGGGGAGGTATATAAGCTAAAGTCCTAATACTTTCCTTCCTCAATTGCTTATCCCCCTTTTTTCTAGCTATAAGTGATATGCAGTAATTTGTTTTAGTACCTGGAGAACAATAGCCTGGTCTTACAATCTGATTTTCCAATGGAAACAGATAGTATTCCCTACTGTGACTCTGACCCAAGAACATTTGTGATTATCTGAGTGATATCATAAAATCAGCTCATTATTTATAACAGAGGTCACTACCTATATGGTTGCCACGGTTCTGGGAATTCTATGATGTCAGGAATAATATTAAACTGATGTCACAGCAGTGGCATTCTCCTGCAGCCTCTATATGGAATAACATGTGGTTGCTTAGTAACTGCATAGAATCACCTCAATTGTTGCCTGCAACATTCCAAGGCATCCCTCACTTGGGTAAAACGAGCAAGAGGGGATGGGCATCATGAGATGTGTTGCCCCCTTTGCGACCCAAATTTTCCTGATTGGAATGCTGGTATTTTTTGAACGGTTGGATGGATTTATATTTCCATGCCCAGCCTCAAACATTAATTGCAAAAGGAATACCAATTTTCCTAGTTATGACAATGTGCATATTCAGGAGACACTTGGTAATTCCATTGAATTTCGTAGGTCATCAATTTTAAAATTATGGAGTAGATTAACTAAATCAAATCCTCATGAATATTTGGATGAAAAAGGATCTCATGAAAATCTGCTGAAAACACTGCACAAATCATCCAATGTCCTACAAGTGGCACCCAAAGCAAAAATAACCAAAAAGGGAGAGACTCAAGAGTTGGAAGTCCAAAAGGATATAACTACAGAAATTTTGAAAGCTTCTAGGGACATCAGCCTGACGACTAAAAGCTATTCAGAAGGGTTAAAGAACCATCAGAATAAGGGAAAGAAAGATCATTGGCTTCAAAAAAATCCAAGAAAAAAAGACTTACCTGTTAGGTTACCAACAAAGAGGCGAGGATTAGCAAAAACCACAGGAAAACGTGCAGAAGATCAAGCAAAACATAACTCACATACAATGGCTGAAAAATGGTGGAAGCTTGCAGGGCGACAAGTGCCTCTGGCTACCATATCAGAAATTGCAGAAAACAAAGAGAAAACTCATGAGTTGGAGATCCAAAAGGAAGTGGTCACGAAAATTTCAGAACATTCCTGGAACATCAACATAAAATCTAAAAGCCCTCTGGAATGGTTAAAGAGCCATCAAAAAATAATACAAGATGATCATGAGCTTGTAAAAAAACAAACTCTGCAATGGTGGAAGCTTGCCAGACGACAAGTAGCTCTGAAGGTTAAGAAGTGGCCACAAGTCACTCCCAAAGCAAAAATAAAAGGGAAAAAAGAGAAATCTCATCAATTGGAGATCCAAAAGGAAGTGGCTACCGAAATTTCAGAAGCTGATGACATCAACCTGATGATTAAAAACCCTATGGAAAGGTTAAAGAACCACCAGACAATGGTACAGGAAATTCATGACCTTGGAAACAAACCAAGTGATGGAGGCTTATTATTTCAGTTGGTAACAGAAAGGCAGAGATTTGGAAGAACCTTTGGAACACACACAGGAGAGCAAGTAACACCTGCTTCACATACAATGGTTGAAAAAACTGGGAAGCCTGTAGCACTACTAGATCCTTGGCAGGTTTCTTCCCTTCAGAGGTTTCCTCAACCATCAGTTCACTCCTTGCGGAAGCGCTCAATTTTACATCTTCCAACTCAGCTGCCTCTTTTGACTTCTTCGGTTGTAGTGGATGATGGTGGTGAGGATCAGTCTGGTAAAGTTATCTTCATTTTAAAATCTGGCAACAGATCAGCAAGGCCCAGCCATGTAAAACACATTTTAAATAATGATCAGGAAAAATTGAAAAATATTGACAATGAATACATCAGAGAGAAACTTTGGGAGAAGGAACATGAGGCTCAGCAATCAAAAGAGAAAAACCTTGCCAGACATTTAAAAATCAGAGGAGGAAACTCCAGAATCACTACCGAGTTGTCTAAAACTTTGAAAGAACTATTGTATGATGAGACTTATTGGAAGCATAATGGACACTTGACCTCTGCTCCCCCTTCTTTTGGTTTTTTATCAACAACTCATAATTTTCTTCTTCAACGTTATGCCTTTGAATCTGAGTGGCAAAAAAAATTGGCAACTATATTTCCAAATAAGAATTTCAGGAACATAATTGCCAAATTTATGCGTGTCTTGAAAATAGACTGCCAAGAACCCATCATACAGCAATCTTGTCCTCAACTGATCAATATAATGCATTTTTTCCTGAGAAAATTCATTAGATCTGCAGACATAGCGAGGTTACCTGCTCTGAGATACCTTTTGCCAGCTAAAAATGGAAGCAATATTTCTGCAGGAAGCTCCAGAGAAATGGAGAAGCCCCCTGATGAGGTAAAAATAACCTAGATAAGTAGTCCTAACAAGTGCACTCTTTTACCAAGACTTGGTTACTTAGAAGTGTGTCTTCTAAGACCAAATTAGTGTAAATTATTTGTACATTCATTTCTGTAAAAGCAGTTCTAGAGTAAAAGCCCTTTTAGATTGATTATAGTAATGTGAGAATGCCATTTCTCTGTATGACTGTATGTCTATTCTCAAGCAAAAGTGACATGTGTTTTTATGTAAAGTTCTTACAGATGCTCCTCAGCATCTGGGAAGAGTGGCATATAGCACAAAGGTAAAGTAACTGAAACGTGAAGACAAAGAAGAACAAAATGAGGTTCACTGGAATTAAAACAGAGATTTCAGATAAAATTATATGGTTTTAAGAAAACTGGATTGGTAGAACTGTTGTTGTTATTAAAGGATAAGTGGATCAAAATATACCCGCCCCCCCCGGGAAAGGAGCTTTTTATGGATTGGAAGAATTGCAAGAGTCTGCAGTCTCTTGTGTAAAGATGATAACTGGTCTATAAAAAAAACGGAATTCCCGAACAATGGCAGAGTCAAATGTTTCCTAAGACAAGATGGTGATGGACCATTTTCACTGGCCAGATTTTTCAACTTAATTTCTGCTTTTGAATTTTGACACACTATTTTAAAGGGACAAAATGGATACTGTAATAAATATATAATTTTTTTTAAATAGTAAATTTGATAAAAGTTTCCTAAACAGTAAGTAAAAATTAAACTTGGACAATAATATACAGTACATATCTCTATTCAAATAATAATAAATCAGGTTTACTTTAATTGAAAGTTTGTAATAATCTTTACACAGCGTTGCACATAAAGAAATAATCATTGCTTGTTTACCTAATTCCTGCCTCATTTCTGAAAATATTTTTTATCCTGATACTTAGTTTCTCCCATGTCCTAGCACCAATAATACTTTTCCCATCTATATTTATAGGAGTACATTTGGTCAGTTGTTTATGAAGATTTTGTTAATATTTTGTAAACTTAATTTTTATAAAATATATGATTTGCAGGTTCACTGTACTTTAATAATTCCAAAGTGGGTTTATTATAAATTTGCATTTATAAGACTTGCCTATGGGATTTTTTTTTCCTGATATAATCCAATGGGTATTTTGTCAGGTTTTGTAGGGCTAATAGATGCTTTGGCATAAAGACTTCCGACTCTTCCATCTGTCTGATATTCAGCAGACAAGATAGATGGGTAAAAATTGCCAAGGAAAATTACAAGACTGCCTGGAGGGGAACAAAAATTCTGAAACTTGCCTTTGTCTTATCTTGAGTTCACCATAAATTGGTAAGGGCCTCTGGTACGGCAAAGTATAAATCAATAATAAACCAGGATTCTAAGTTCAAGTTAGAAGTTAATAAAACATGATTAAAAACATATTATGGATTAGTAGAGTATCTTCAAGAAATGGGTTTCGGTTATAGTTGTTGCTAAATTTTTATATTGTGATATGGGCTAAGACATTCAAATTAAGCAAGTTCTTGCTTAACATTATCTGACAACTAAGCTGTTACAGAACAGTCCAATATATCTAAGGTGACCAGACATCCTGATTTTCGCGGGAAAATCACGCTTTTGCACAATTTGTCCTGTGTCCCGGGGCATTCTTAAAAAGTCCTGATTTTTGTAACCGGACTCGGAAGTAAGCCTGCCCCGCCCCCAGCCCTGTATACCCATCCCAGCCGGCTGGTATTTTGTCCCTTCTGTCTCCCCGTTGCTCAGAAAAGCAACTCTGGGAAGGTCCTTTGCTAGCAGGCAGGTTCTACGATGCCTGCCGCCACCAAAGGACCTTCCTGGAGTTGCTTTTCTGAGCAATGGGGAGACAGAAGGGACGCAATCTCCTTTCATTCTCCCTCTGCTTCATTCACTCATTTGGGCAGCAGAGAACGAAAGAAAATTGCATAGCCGAGGACAAAGGAGCCTGCAGCCTCCTTCATTCAAACGTTCAGGCAGCGGGGATGGGTGGGGGCGGGGGGCTTTCTTGCATGTCTTATTTCTCTGAAGCTGCGCTGGATTCAGCAAACCAGGCAACGCGTGCCCTTGGTATTGTGCAGCAGCCGAAGATCGCCTGGTCAAAAAGGAGGAAGAGGAGGCTCTGCTAGTCCGGAGCCCATCCACAGGGGCAGGGATCCACACACACACACACACACACACACAGGGAGGGAGGAGAGACACACAGAGAGAGAGACAGACAGACACACAGAGAGAATGACAGAGAGAGAGAGACAGAGGGAGGGAGGGAGATAGAGGCAAAGAGCCACACAGAGAGTGAGAGACAAACAGAGAGAGAGAGAGAGAGGGAGAGAGGGAGAGAGAGGGAGTGTTTATGCACAGAAGGGAGATTTAAAACTTTGGAGTGAATCCAGGAAGAGGGAAGAGATGGAGGACTGGCTTTTCGCTCCGATTTTTGAGCCCCCAGCTGTTAGTGATGGAGGAGGAGGACGACGAAGGAAGGGGTTGCATTTTTGTCCGGCTGACAGCTCATTCTGTGGCATTTTAAAGAAGTCCCATTCTTTTTTTTTAATCACGAAAAGAAAAATCTGCAAAAAGTCACGGGAGCCCGGGGAATGTTACTTGCAAAGCATCATGGTTGCAGAGAATGCAAATGAAGGTGCTTATCTCCCCGCCCGGCTCCGTGCCCTTGTATTCAAATCAGAGTCATGCTGAGCCCCATTCAGAGGGCGGAGGGACGCTGTGCTTTTTTTTTTAATTAAAAATTTTTAATTTTTAATTTAAAACAAATACAACATCTTTCTTTACATGCTATAGAAAGTGTATCAGTTGGTTACAAATAGACTTTTGTGCATCTCTTCCACAGTCAACAAACATAATTCATGTTAACTCGAGCATTTTAACTCAAATATTCATACATGTCACCATCATCATATATCCATTTTCATTTGACTATAATTATTATTAAAAAAATGATAATAATAATTTTTGTTTATTAAACAATACATGCCCACACCAGTGGGGAAACAACAACAACAACAAAGAAGACAAAAAGAACAAAAAACAAGGCAGGGAAAAACAAAAGAAAAACAAAAGAGAACCCCCCCCCCCCAAAAAGGACACAGGTATATATTATAAAAAAAGTATATCAGCTGGTTACAACATGTTTTGGTGTATGTCTTCCATTAATTCATATTAATTCAAATATCTTAACTCAAATGTTTACCATATTGACATCATTATACCTCCACTTTTAGTTGACTACAGTTATTTAAATATCCTTCATCCTTAAATATGCCAAAGATTTAATCCATAACCATATGCTGACATTTCATTTACTTGTTTGTAAAATCCTCTATTAACATCAAATCCTCATATCCTATTTTAGCTGAACATCCATAATATTTAATACCAAAAATTCCATCTTCCATGCAGTATAGTTTATTATCATTCTCCCTTCTTTATGTAATTATATCGTATATCGTAACATTTTCCCCATATTAGTTAACATTTAACTGTATATATTTTATTTTATTTTTTAATAGTGATAATTATTGTGATTAATAACCTTTGTATATGGTCCAAAAATATTTCCAATCTTCCCTTCTCATATCCAATTATTATTTATCATATCAACTCCACATTATATACATTACTATCAATATCAATTATTATTCAGCTATGTCTATTACAAATAAGAGTAATTAGATTTAGCTAATTTTGAATTGTATTCTTTTCATCTATCAGCCTATGTCTCTCCAATAACAAAACCTCCTTAGTCCTATTGCCATTCGTGGAACAAGTTTACCAAATGTTTTTATAAGCAAGTCCAAACAGGAATATCTTCGCATCTTTTTGCTTAGGATGCCTCTGATGTAATAATAATAATAATGTTGTCCTAGGCTTGTTGCACTTTTCAGCTTGTCTTTAATTCTGAAGGGTGGTATCGAAAATTCTGCAAATGATGTTTCATAAAGTATAGATTCTTTAATGCTTCTCATTCCTCCTGCGCTCTGTCTTTTGAAATAAATCTTCTGTATGGCTGCCCCCCTTTCAAGCGTTGCATCTCTTTCTCCCTCCAAAGTAAACCAGACGCCCGGCGTGTCAGCAAGTTGAGAAACTTCATTTCTGACATTCTTCATTTGTATTTCAGGAACATTCAAACATTCAACGTTCTCACTTTTTTCTTCATATTTTAATGTTAAATAGTCCAGCTTTTTTTCAAATCTTTCATATGTGTCAAACAACTTTTGAAATGCAGAGAAAATCATTTGAAACGAATCATTTGAAGCATGTATAGACGCCATGTTGTGACGCAGCTAGAAGCTTTAAGATATTTGCAAGTAAGAACACGCTGGGAGCTGTACGATCTTATCTGATCTTAGACCAACACAGCCAAGCAATAAAAGTGTCAGATTGTAAGAAGCCAAATTGTAGTAAATTGGTTTACAGCCCACTTAAGGAGAGTCAGAGGGAATGTTGGAGTAATCTTTCCTTTATCCAAGTAAATAGCATTTAAAACATTTAAGAAATAGGGTAACCACCGGCCATAAACCCATAAAAAAAAAACCAATTCGCCACTAGATTCTTCTGTTCTTTGGTTTCAATTAGCTTAAATTTTAATGCGGACCGTATCTCTTTGAGTAATAAAATCAGCTTACCAGTTGAAACCACTCCCACCATTCTTAGGGGCAACCTGCAGTTTCGGTTAGCTTACAGCTAATCCAGAAGGAACTGGCAAATGAGGTTAAATTCCAAGCCCCCCAGAGACTTGCGAAAGTCTCTGAGGTCACTGGATCTCCCCCCAACCTTTCACTGTCTCTCCGGGACAGCTAGGGTCCGAAACGACCCGTCCAATTTCCTTCGGAATAGGGGAATTTCAGGAATAGCCTGAAACTCCATCTTCTCACTGCTAAGCCCCGCCTTCTTCCCCTGGGACGCTGTGCTTTTTTTGTTTTGTTTTACCTATGTTCTCACAACCATGCAAAGGTGGGTTTTGTACTACAAGGATTTTTCTTTCTTTCTTTCCCTGTCTGCGGTTCCGATTGCAGTTGCTTCGGATTAAAGCACCATTTCTCATTCCTTGCAAAACTGGGGAAAGGGCAGGGCTGCCTCCCCCCTTTCCTTGCAGCACCCTCGGTTGCAAAATCTTCCCCTAATTTGGTTTATAAGTTCGCAATAATGCGATCCAACAAATAAGAAAGTTTTAATAAGATTTTCTGACTTTATTTGGTCTCTGCTGCCCCACCCCACCCCAACCCCTCCCAAGGAGAGAGTGGGAAGAAGAGGAAGGAAGGAGGGAGGGGGGAAGGAAAAGAAGAAGGGGGGGGAGAAGATGGAAGGAGAAAAGATGGAAGGAAAGAGAAAGAATAGGAGGAAGAAGGAGGAAGATGGAAGAAGAAAGGAAGAAAAAGAAGGAGGGAGGGAGAAAAGAGGGAAGGAGGTAGGAAGAAAAGGGGAAGAGAGGGAAAGAGCAGAAAGACAAAGAGGATGAAGTTGATAGGCAAGAGGAAGGAGGAAGGAAGGAAGGAAGAAAAAGGGAGGAGAGAGGAAAGAAGAAAAGATGGAACTAGAAAGGAAAGAAGGGAGGGAGGGAGGAAAGGGGAAGACAGGGAAAGAGCAGAAAGACAGAGAAAGTGAAGGTAGATAGGCAGAAGGAAGAAGGAAGAAATAGGAAGGAGGGAAGGTGAAAGGATGGAAGGAGGAAGGAACAGAAGCGAAGAGGAAGAGAGAAATGGAAAGAGCAGAAAGACAGAGAAGGTAGATAGGCAAAAGAAAGGAAGCTGAAAGAATGAAAGGAGAAAGGAAGAGAAAAGGAGGAAGGGAGTGAGTGAGGAAAGAAGAGAGGATAGAAGGAGAAAGGAAGGAAGAGAGGGAAAGAGCAGAAGACGGATAAGGTGAAGGTAGATAAGCAAGAGGAATGAAGGAAGAAATGAGGTGTCTCGAGGAGGGGGAAAACATTTAGTGACCAAAGTTACAATGGCATTGAAAAAAGTGACTGATGACCATTTTTCACACTTAGCGACCGTTGCGACCATTTTTCACACTTAGCAACCATTGCAGCATCCTCATGGTCATGTGATCAAAATTTTGTTTGGCAACAGATTCGTATTTATGATGGTTTCAGTGTCCTGGGGTGACCTTTTGACAAAATATAAAATTTTTAATCAAGCCCCCCCCCCCCCCCGTCAATGGTGTCCCTCTTTACCAATCTGAAAATCTGGTCACCTTAAATATATCTGATGAGTACAAGTTTGAGATTTGAGATTTGAGAAGTTTATTTATATGCCGCCCTTTTCCTTGGGGGGACTCAGGGCGGCTTACAACTCGAAAAAGGGGGGGGGAAACAAACATTTAACACGTAGGACAGTACATCATTAAGTTGCCTTCTATATCATTAGTCAGGATGAAGAAAATGTTGCAATACATGAAAACTTATCTTCTATTTTGCTTCTCTTTGTTTAACCTTGCAGATAGCAAGGCAGGAAATTCCAAAACACAAGAATAGCAACATTATTCATTTTGAATTGGCTCTTTCCGTGACAATATTGGTAATGATTATTATTGCAATGCTGATTTTAATTAAGGTAAGCTAAAATATTTTCCTAGAGATCCTTGTATTAATTTTTTAACCCACTATATCTCAAAGCCCAGTAATTAAAAAAAATAAACGTTTCCAACTTTCAAAATATTGCTTTCATGAAGAGCTAACATTTCCTTAAACACTAACTCAGGGAGATCCCATTACTGCAGCAGGATTTAATATAATATATTGAACCACAGAGAGCCGCAGCAGATGTGACAGTGCCATAGCAACGTCACAAGAAAGGGTGGGACTGGTTTTTGTAAAATTATTGGTGAGGGGAGGGAAATAGAGATAACTAAATAGGTGTGTAGAGTTGGATTCAAGTCCGATAGGGAACACTGGGCTGGAAGGCTTGATTTGGTCCATAAGACCTCCTTATGAGGCTTATCGAACCACATTGGAGACAAAGGCCTTTTTACACACAGAAGATGGAGAAAAGGAAGAGTTTCTTACTGGGAAACAGAGAAAAAGACATTGTTCTCTAGCCAATCGTTGCTTCTTTTTCCTCGCTGTGAAAAATCTTTACATTTATCCCTCACGATCATGTCTCTCTTTTTGGGTTAAACAGATCTATTCTTATCAAACTGCCAAAGGATTGGAAGGGACCCCTCTGGAAAAACGGTAACTCTTGCCTGGAGATACTTAGTTATTTGCAACTCTCTGCTCTAAAAATCTCTTTATGAGGACCAGTGTCAAGATTTTTTGGCAATGCACTTGTGAGTTTCACTTTTAAAAAGCACAGGATGCTGCATGTAAAAGTTGAAAACACTGAGAACATGGCTGAATAATCCATTTTGCTAGCTGAATATGTATGTAAAGCACTGGCTTCCTGTTACGTTCCTCAACTGGTGTTATACGTCCCCCTCTCGTCTTGGCAACTTTAAACTATTTTCAGTGCTGAACAAACACTAAAATTGAGATTGCCAGGCGGGCATGCATGCTAATGAAGCCCAAAATAAGTAAAGCCTCAAAGAGATACTTGGTTACCTGCAACATGCATTCGTAATCCTTGGAGACAATTGCAGTTGTGTGTTTCAGCATAACAGGCCCTTTCTACTTTCTACATTGCTTGTACATGCACAGAAGAGTCTTTTGACTGAAAAGGCCTTTTGATTCCATTTTGAGAGATGGAAATAAATACATCTTTCATTTAAATGATAAGAGTTTGTGTACTCCTCCACATAAATGTATGCCATATTTTGTTTGCACACTGCCAAAGCGTTTTATCTAGGCTAAGATCTCATTATTTTTATTTTTGATTCTTTGTTTAAGGACACCTCTGGATAGAATGGAGAGAGGTACACTTGAAAAACAGGTCTGTTGATGCAGAAGCAACCACTGGTGATCTGCTACTTAGTTGTCTTATTGGATCTGAAAAGCATGGCCTCACATTTCCAAAGTATTACAGATGTGGCTTAGGAAAACCTGAATTAGCAAGTCTTAATAATAATAATACAAATTAAAGTGTGACAGGAAGGTGGGTTTTTAACAATTTTGCAAGCCCTCTGGAATCACTTATTTGTGAGTTGGACAGATACATAAATTTGTTAGAGAGAGAGGGAGGGAGAGAGAGGGAGAGAGGGATATATATATATATATATATATATATATATATATATATGTGTGTGTGTGTGTGTGTGTGTGTGTGTGTGTGTGTGTGTGTGTGTGTGTGTGTGTGTGTGTGTGTGTGTTTATTTGTGCTGATAAATAAATAAAGGGCAAATAAATTATCAGCACAAATAAAAAAACCCCACAAATATAACAAAGGCAACAGTAAAAATATTGGGTTTCTGTCGTGATGGACTCTTGTGACGAGCCGATTGACAGATGATGGAAGCAGTTAGCTTCCTCCCATAATTGGGGCTTACCAGGGGTTGTAAAAATCTAATATATATATATATATATATATATATATATATATATATATATATATATATATATATATATATATATATATATATATATAGTATATTAGACTCAATGAGGCTTACTTCTGAGTACATAGATGTTAGCATTTGGTTGCAGTGTTTAACATAGGTTGGCTCTTACTTGATAACTGATGTCTAGAGCCATCTGTTGTACTCTCTGTAAATGTAACTGTTCCTGTTTTAAAGTTACTTCTGTTTTAAAGTCATTTAAGCCATCACTTCATATTGACAGAAGTGTGGCTAAAGATGGCAGCTTTCAGCTGTTGCTCCTGAATTTGCCAGTTTCTCCCATTTCTCACCATTTGTTCTGGATCCTGTAAGACAATCAGTTGCCTTCAGGAACAGGAGGCCCTCTTATTTTCTGCTCATGTAAAAATAATTCAAAACAGTCTTGCTTCCCTGTTTAGAATGAGAAGAAGGCTGTTGTAATAGCCAATGGTTTTGAGCCCAGCCTGCCTTACACTTGTGATTTCTAGATGGCTGATAATTTCAAATATCCAAAGATATGCTATAATATTTAGGGGGAAAATCAATATTTTGAATCATTTTGATAGACATTTTTATGGCATACTGTATTTTCCACATCGTGCCAAACAGTGGGTGACCAAAACATTATTTCTGGAATATATCACAATGGCTGGAATCACAAAACTTGAAGGGAAAATATGACTTGTTTGTAAGTTAATGTGTGAAATGTCAACTGAACAAACAATGTTGTACAGGTTGTATGTGTTTTGTGTATTTATCTATTACTCCAATGGGATCTTTTCAGAAAAAAAGTTTTGCTACAACCAATTGTGATTTATTAAATATACCAAGATTAACAAATATGGTTTGTGGAGGTTTTGTACACTGTAAATATTTTTTCCAGCTCTTTCAAACCCAATAACTTGATAAATTGTGTGCATAAGCAAAGTTGGTCTTTTGAAAAGATCCCATTGGAATAATAGTGATCCACACAACTCACTTAAACCAGTGTTGTATCAATCAAATGCCAAACAACATTAAGGCATACAGTAAATTTATTTCATAGATGATAACTAAACCCAATTAAATAACACATTAAGGCCAACATATTTACTGGCTACTAACATTAATTGGAAGAAGTACAAAATATGTTCCAGAATTCTCTACCATATGAAATAAAACTAGTGTTTGTCTAATTAGACACCTCATTAGATGTTAACAATTGCTCTAATTTATTAGCCACATATTCCTTCAGCTAGATCCTCCATTCCATTCCAGGAACTGGAATTTGAATTTGAGATACAAATAAAATGATAATGGAATATGAAAATTAAAACCTCAGAATGAAATTTTATGATCATTTTTAATATCCTTTCTTGATGCTCAGACTTCAGCAGCAGCATTTGAGCCTCCGTGGTTTAAGGACATGTACCAGCCTGTCGAAAAAATAAAGAAGAAAAGCATGATTGACAAACTGCATGATGAAGAGTCTGAAGAAGAGTCTGATGAAGAGGAAAAGTTATATACTTGGGCTAACGCAAGGTATTGTTTCTTCTCTTTTCTCTTCTCTTTATTTTTCCTTTCTGTTCCCTTCCTTTTCCCTTTCCTGCCCTCTTCACCCTTTCTGTTCTTGTTTTTCCTTGGCATATATTTTAAGAAAAAAAATGAAAAAATAGGATCATGGTGATCATGATGCGTTCAGTTGTGTCCAACTCTTCATAATTCTATGGCCAAGTTTCTTCACATCTTTCAATCTTGTTTGCTTTGGCTAATGTCAGGTTTGATGGTGTCCAGCCATCGTGTTCTTTGATGGCCTGGCATCCTTTTACTGCTAACTCTTCCAATATATCTTTGCTTTCTTCAGTAAATTCCCCTGCATGACATGGCCGAAGTAAAATTACAGCGGGAATAGTCCCATTTTTGTGAGTTAGAGGACATTTATATTTTTTTCATTACAAAATTATTTGAGCATATTTGGATTTGGCCAAATGTTATATTACTGCAATGCACTTTACATGGAGCTGCCCTTGAAGATCACTTCAAGTGCCCTTGAAGGCAACTCAGATGCTACAACTGGTCCAAAAAGCAGTGACACGTTCTCTATTGGCTGTTCCTATGTTTGCCCATGTTATACCGCTGTTGTATGAGCTATGCTATCTTCCTTCTGGATGTAATTCAAAGTGCTGGTTGTTACCTGTAAATCCCTACATGGCAGGGACCAGGATATTTGCGGGGTCAATTCTCCCTGCCCATCCTACCACTCAAATAGGGTAGATATGCTCCAGGTCCTTTCCCTGAAATCTTGCCCCTTAGTGGAAACTTGGAAGTGTGACTTTTCCTGTGGCTGTCCCTACCTTATGAAATACCCTCCCCCCAAATGATTAAGCAAACCTTCTCTCTTTAAGCCTTTTGGAAGGCTGTCAGTACCTGTGCTTTCACTCGGAGGCAGGGATGGAAAAAGAATATCTGAAACTGATGGTGCTACATCCCAAGGGGATGACTGAGAAGACTGGTTTTTGTTTTTGTTTTTATTTTGTGGTCTTATAGTTATACTGGTTTTTCTGCTTTTCTTTATTTATCAGACCTCCACAAATCACTGGGTTTTTTCCTATGGAGAAACTGTAAGTAACTACGTGTACTACAAAAGCATCGCTAATATTGTTTTCCTGTTTAAACTTTCAAGCACCATAACAAGCCTTCAGCTTTTTTATTGAGATGAAATTATTAGACATTCTTAGAGTGTTGTTTCCAACTTAACTGAATAACTGAGCACAGTTAAAGATATTGTAAGAATAAATTATGGTACTTCATTGAATTTTGTAGTTTTGAATATATTAAATTATGTCTATAGGTGCTTACCCCCTGCAATACAGTATTTTATTTTCAAATGTAACTATATTTTCCTCATATTTTAGCAAGTATAAAATTAAATTAACATTTTAGAAACAGCCACAATTGGTAGAGATCCAAATTTGTGCCATACAGAGGAGGGTTGCTCCCGGTTGGCCCGGATCAGCCGAACCGTTAGTTGCGGTGGCGGGACATTTCTGCACATGCATAGCAATAGCAATAGCAATAGCAGTAGACTTATATACCGCTTCATAGGCCTTTCAGGCCTCTCTAAGCGGTTTACAGAGAGTCAGCATATTGCCCCCAACAATCTGGGTCCTCATTTTACCCACCTCGGAAGGATGGAAGGCTGAGTCAACCCTGAGCCGGTGAGATTTGAACCGCTGAACTGCTGATCTAGCAGTAGCCTGCAGTGCTGCATTTAACCACTGCGCCACCTTGGCTCTGAGCACACACATGAGTGCATGCATGTATCAACCAGTAGCGCCGGGATTTGAAACCCACCTCTAGTGCCCTGTTTTAGGCACCAGGAGAGAAGCCAAAGGATGGAGATTTCTAGTCACACCTTGGGCATTATGCCCACTGGATGACCTTTGATCGGTCACTCTCTGGGAAGGAGGGAATGGCAAACTACTTCAGAAATTTTCCAATAAAACTGCAGGGACGAGCCCAGGCAGTTCTCAGGAGGGAGTCTCAAGATGAAGACTTGGACGCAAATAAAGATTGTTAAATCAATAAATCTGCCCCTAATCTTTATTTAAATCCCCCAAAACCTGTTAACCTAGAGCAGCAAGGGTGCAAAACCAGTTAAACAAACACCTAGATGAACAGATGTTCCTTTCACTAGTAAAAGCTTTTAGGCTTAGCATCAGTCCTAAAGGAACCGCAATAGAAGACCTTTATGTTTGGATCAGCAACAAAACCAAAACCAAAAAGACCCTATTTTGTTCCTTAACAAACACCTATTCGTATTGGCTAACATGATTTTATTATTTGATTGCATCTTCTCTTGTAGGATTGTTAACACTCTCTTGAGATGTACAAGAGGCAGGAACATTTTTCAACTAATCTGCTTCTGTACCAATGCTAGGGAAATATTTGTTTATGTTTTTATTGTTCTATATATGTTTTGTGAACTCAAGATGGCATATAGGAGAGTCCTGTGGGGTAGGTTTATCCCAGGAAGTGACTGGCACCAAATCACTCAAAGGACTCCATGACGTTCATGGAGATTTGAACTTGGGTCTCCCCACACTTGGTCCAACAGTTTAACCCAGTTATCCTTTAATTCCCACTCTCAACCATGAATTAAGCAGAATGAGGTGAATGAAAATACATAAAAGAAATAAATGTGTATAGGAATCAAAGGCTTGAGGAGGGAAAGGAAGAAGAGTCTGCTTAGACGTTTTGGAAAAGCTGCACTTGAAATGCAATGAAGATGAGATCCGGGGTACACACATGCATTCTCTAATGTGCAGGTGACACCTGGGTTTTGCAGCAAAGCCATCTTAGGATGCTGATGAGCATTTTCCCCCTTTAGAGAAAATGTGAAAGGCTGGGTTCACATAAGGAAACAAAAGAGTAGAACTTTGATCTTTATAAACCCATTCAAACTTGGACTAATCTCTGTTTCTATTTTGTCTTCTAGGGGAGACAAAATTCCACCAAAAGCATCAGCAGCACAGGAACATCTGACTCCTGCTCCAGCTCCGCCTCACGCTTCCACTCCCACTTCCACTAAAGTGCGCAGTTGAAAGAAACGGTGAGTACCTGTAGCATTATATGTGTGGGATAGAACTAGAAGCAGAGGATGCTCCTAGTTCTAGCACTCACTAACCTGAATGAAAATACAAGGTAAAAATCAGCATTCTCTGCAGGCCTCCTCCTTCACAAACCCAAAGGAGAGTTCCCAACTGAGTGCAGGAAACTCCCAAAATAATTTCCTGCCTAAATTCGAGCAGCAGAGATTGCCTCCCTACCAATAAGGCTTAATTAATTTTCATGCCCATTAAGAAAGATTTTATGAAATCCTCTTAAACTCTTTAGCTGTAAGTGAACTGAGTTAAGGAGGCTACAAAATTGATTTGCTTGCTGGCACAATGGAGGATTGGAGACATGCCTTGCACAAAGCTTGTGATGCTGGGCACAAAAGAGATTTGATCTCTTCTGCCACAAATTCATTTACCTGCAAAGTATGTTCCACCTCGGGCGGGGCTTGGATAAGAAGGCTTAAATATGAAGTTGACTTTCCTCCAAACCCAACAGAAAAGACCACACGGTGAGATTAAGGACATCTTTTTGCAAGCCTAACGGAGTAGCATTCCAAAACAAAGGACTAAAAGGATAGATCCAGGGCATGGAGGACCATACAAAAACCAAGCTTACATACAAGTGTCTACTGGTACAAGTGCTGCTGCAACACACACACACAGTTCTTGGGGGCCCTGTTACACCACTGCACTGGTTGCTGGTTTGGTTGGGGATGCAGTTCAGAGTATTAGTTATTATCCTTAAAGACCTACATGGCATAGATCCAGGTTACTTGAGGAACAGTCTCACCCCATTGAAGCCACCCCACCCCACCCATGCCAGCAGAAGAGACAAGCTGCAAACCCCGACAGTCAAGGAATTTTGGCCGGTAGAGTCCAGGAGAAGGATCACCTCTGCTCTGGCCCCTCCCCCCCTTGGAACATCTTATCTCCTGAGGTGAGATGAGTTCCCACCTTTCTGAGCTTCCATAAGGACCTGAAGGCCAGGCTCTGGCCGATGGCTAAGGGCCCCAACTGGAGAGCATCTCACTCGAGGTGGTTGGTGAATTAAGAGACAAACCCACATCTCTCCCACTGTACATTCTCCTCCATCTCTCCCCATCTTTTATCTTTTAGTTGTCTTTATTAACTTTGTCTTTGATTATAGCCGTTTTTATAATCTTAGAAATATTTATGTTTTATGCTGTAAACCTCCCAGGATTGCTTAGGAAAGATGGGTGGCAATTAAATCAAATAAATAAACAGATAAATGACTAGGCTAAGCTGACCAGGTGAAGATAAAATATTCAACTGCTGCCAGAGCAATACTAAATTCTGCTTTTAATTTCTTTATCAGCACTTCTTCAGACAGTCACTTTTAAGAACAAGCTGCAATGTGCAAATCGGGATTATATCTCTTTAAAAAAAAATTCTGATCCACATTTATAGATTACTTAAGGTGTAAAACAATAGAAAAAAAGAAGTTCTAGTAGGAAATAGGAAAAGGAAGGAGAAAACTAGAAAAGAGCAAAAGCAAAATTAAAAGATTAGCAATTTTGGAAAGAAACCATTGGACATTTTTGACCACATCAAATGGATGGTTTTAAATGTCATGGCAGAGATTAAGGAACTGAGACAATATTTTTGTTTACTTGAAGTTAGACTATAGCACTTATTGTCCTCAAGTAAGGACCAGAATGTCAAAACTTTTTCCGTTTTACTTTTGCATTTGTGTTTTAATTGGATCCTATATTTACTCTTTGAAGAACAGTCAGAAAACTCACAGTAATGTAGGGACAAATGGTTCTTTTTAGAAGTGGAAATGCTTGGTAAATTAATAAAGCCCTCTGCTAGAGCCTGATACAATTAAAATAGCTTACAATCTAAAATAAAACATAAAACACTAAAATTAATATTCCTCTCTAATTCAAATGGATAAAAATACTGCTTGAAGAAGGAATTGAGTTTTCCCCCCTTAGAATTCTTTGCTAGAATTCAGGACATAGAAAGCAAATGAATATTTTGTGAATATGAAAAATTAGATCTAGATCTCTCAGACAAAATATAGGTCCTTTCTGAAAAATATAGCCTAGCAACACTGCAGTTTGGGAAGGGAACATAAGAATTTGTACATGAATATTTGACTTTCCAGATTTTCTTAATATATCCAATTCAGGGGATCATATTTTCCGGTCTATGTTAAAATATATAATGATGTTTTCATATTAGCTTGGCTTAATAGAATCTAGAAATGTAGATTTAGAAGTCAGTTGCTGCTTTCTGGCAAAGAAGCTAGGATCTTGCAACAGATTTAGCAAAAGCAATGGCACTTAGATTTCTTTGCCACCCTAAAGTGCTTTACAGCACTCTCTGAGCTGTTTATAGTGGCAGAATAACACCCCAACAATATGGGGGCATTATTGTTGGGGCAATACTGACCTTGGAAAGATGGAAAGATGAGCCAACCTTGAGCCAACAGGATGTAATTCCTGGCTGTGGGCAGAGTTAGCCTGCAGTACAGCATCCTAATAATTAGCCATACTACTCAGGAGAGAAAGTACTGCAAGGTGTGAAATGAGGCTGAGTTGGCAAACCAAAGAAAAAGATGCCAGGGCTGTTGAAAAAGGGAAGGAAGTGAAACACAAACAAACAGACAAACAGAAACTCAAAGGCCTCATTAAAATATCTCAGTATGTAATATAGAATTATGTTCTGCCTGCTACAATTCTGGGTTTGGTTCAAAAATACATATCCTGGCCTTTATAACCAATTCACGAATAAATCCCTGGGAATATAGCGTGTTTTACTCCTATGTAAATTTACAATTGGATGCCAGCGAAAGACTACTTCCAAACACAGGTTTATTAGGAATAAACAGTATTCTGTTTATTAGTTGCATCCATTTTATTCTTCCTATCTATTGAAATAGCCTTTATTTAGAGAGATACTTCCTTGCTAAGGCATAGAAATAGTCATGCATTTCATTTATTTATTTATTATTTATTAAACAAATTTTTACAGCCACCCAACTCACATATAGATAATTCCAGGTGGCTTACAATATTTATTAATGGTAACAATTTCATTCAAGTTTGAAAGAAAGAAAAGTTGGAGCATGGTAGTTTTATTCCCGGTCTTGTTAGAAGGCCAGTGTGAGGCCTCTCGAATCTTGTTTTACTGCTCACTTTAGGGCTTCCCTTATCTCTTGCCCTATCCCTCTTCATAGATAGAAAGTGGTGCTGCCAGATTAAAAGTAGCTGTTGTGAGAAGATTCTATAGGTGGTTATTGAGACCTTTTTTCTTAGAGAGGTGGGCTACCAGAGTGTGGTTGAAATTGCTTCCCATCCTGTGTTAGAATTCTCTTAGAACCTCTCCTACAATTGTTAATATTCTCAGGATCCAAATTATCCTCTTAGCAACCATATTTATAATGGCTTTATGTGGTTGGCTAGTTTATGGCTCTATGTGTTGTGCCCACCCAGGAAACTGGGCTACTTCAGTAAATGAGTTCACTTCCCAGGAGGCAGTGTGTTGTACCCACAAAGCTCTTAGCAAGATAGGCACCAGTAGGAAAAGCTGGTAGGAAAAGCAAACAGTGACAATATTTGCTGATTCTCTGCTTCTTAGCAGCAACATGTCCGTTCTACTTTCTAGAATATGTAGTTTTATAAACACATCGTAATATCATATTTTTATTCCTTTTATATCTAGGGAAGTTCAGGGGAGGAAGAAGAAGAGGAATACTAACCATACTTTTCACTATTTATTATTAAATACATTAAATATGTTATTTGACTTGCACTTTTTCATTGTTATCCTTATCCTGAGGCAGAAAAACGTTTCAGAATAGCTATTCTCCCATCTGGAGCAACTGCAATTGGGTTGGGCTCCTATTACTCATGGCCCTAGTGGTTACCAATGATAAAATCTATAGGTTTCCTGGTGCCAGAATGATGTTTTGCAAATGTGTAGATCATTCACATGACATTGGTGTAGCGGATTTATGTATGTATTCATTTATTTATTGCATCTCTATAAAATCTTCAATAATATTTTCAGATAATCCAAATGCAGAATACAGTATCAGGTCTTTTCATATCTGTAATTTAAATTATGACTATAATCTATAACCTAAAAAAGTATGAGGAAGTGACTCACTCCACCGCCACCCCCCCTCCCGATTTGCCTCTACATTTTGAGTTACTTTTGGCAAGACTCTGATTTCTTTGCCCTGAATAAATGTTTGTAGTTCTTCCAGTTTTGCTTCTATGGATGTTTTGTCCTCACCACACGTTATTTTGTGCGCAACTTGGCCTACAGCTAAACTCACCTATCGTCCAATAAAACAGACCATGTGCATAGATCTGGATGCTTTAAAGCAGTGGTTGCCAACCGTTAGTCATGTACCACTTGTGATCCATGATAAAATTTTGGTGGTCTGCAGAAAAATCTGGACATTATTTGCATTTTTAATGTTTTATTATTGTGATTCCCCAGGACGTATTTTCTTTTAGGCTTGACAATAAGCTCTTTGACTTATTTTCGGAGAGGTCTTATGTTTTTTGAGGTGCAGGAGGTGGCGAGCGCAGTCACCTTGTGTCTGCTCAGCCCATTAACCGCAGCTGAACCAGCGAAGGCCATGAGTTTTATCTCTCCGATGACTAGAGATGTTTCCAATGCACTATTGCAATCATGTGTGTCAAATGTGTGTGTGTGTGTGTGTGTGTGTGTGTGTGTGAGAGAGAGAGAGAGAGAGAGAGAGAGAGAAACCCTTTCAAACAGTGTTGCCTGCAATTCTTATTACTCACCTCTGTTGTTTCTCCCTCCCTCCCTCTCTCTCCCTCCCTCTCCCACCTCTCTCTCCCTCCCTCCCTCCCCCCTCTCTCTCACACACACAGATATTTGATTGCTCAAAAGGGACAGGCTGCGCTTTACTTCTACCATAAGCACATGCTCCGACAATCATCCTTTTCTCAAGCAGCAGCAGTCGGGTAGAGAAGGGGGAGCTGATTTCGACTGGCCACATGGCTTTCTGCCTCATTGTAGCAGCAGCCTGACCAACACCCAGGCTCGAGGCCTGGCAGAGCACAAACCGTGGTTGCTGCCTGCTCTAGAGCCACAAAATGAACTGAGGAAAAGAGGGGCCCTCAGCTGCAAGGTTGCCTGGCTCCATGAGTGCACCAGAAACATTTCCAGGCAGCTGGAAAGATAGAACTCCCAGCCCTCACTGGCTCAGCCAATCTGTGGGCTGCAGTTAAGGGGTCAAGCAGCGGAACG
The DNA here is from genome assembly GCF_009769535.1 of Thamnophis elegans. NCBI lineage: Eukaryota > Metazoa > Chordata > Lepidosauria > Squamata > Natricidae > Thamnophis > Thamnophis elegans. Next base: position 85,731,671 of record NC_045558.1, on the reverse strand, counting down.
GGAGGACTGCCTCCTGTGCTGGTCACGTGAACCCCTTTCACTAGACCCATTCTTTTACAAATATATTTATCTTTTTAAAAATTAATATTAGTGGTCCGTGGCAGAGGTGGGTTGCTTCCAGTTCAGCCGAATTGGTAGTGGCGGCAGCAGGAAGCTCCGCCCACCTGCCCAGACACTTCTGTATATGCACCGAAGTATTGCGCACGCAAGCATGCGTACATGCAAACCAGTAGCACCAGGATGTGAAACCCACCTCTGGTCTGCAGGATTTAAAATGATTGGATATAGTGGTCCCTGTTAGGGGCAATATGCTGACTTTGTAAACTGCTTAGAGAGGGCTGTAAAGCACCGTGAAGCAGTATATAAGTATGAGTACTATTGCTACGTGCTATTTATTAAAGGAACAGGATGGTAAAGGTGGGGAAAATAGAAATACATACAATAAGAACCTAAACAGAAAAAAAAGCAGTGTTGAGTTGTTAGTGAGCATAACAATAACTAATACAGATAAATCTAAATCTCACTAGCGATGCTATGTGTATGGGATATGGATTTTTCTCCTCACATGAACATGTGAAACAGATTAGGCTGAATTCTTCGTGGTGCTTATGTTTCCTTCCAAATGCTAAAGGAAATGCAGTCTAGCTTCCCTGTGGAGGAAGCTTTCCACACACACACATTTTATGATTAAAATATATTTTTTTCTTAATATTGAAAGAGGCAGGATAGAATATTTTCCCAAAGGAAAATATGGAGAAACATGCTCTTAAAGGCTGAAAGCAGCCCCAGTCTTCCTGCTATAAGAAACAGCCTCTAGCAAATGCTTGAAGTCTTTAGAGATAGATATTTTATGCCAATTAAAAAATCCTGGCCAGCCTATTCATAAACAAAACGCCCTCAGCCCAGCTCCCCCAGGAGGGATTAAAGAGTAGAAATAGAAAGACTCCTAAAATCTACATTCCCCATCCAGCTCTAAGGACAGGGATAAATTCACCATCATTAGAATAGCAAAAGGCACAAGGCTCATTACATTGGGCAACACTCTAGAGCATCTCAGAACTCTATAAAACCCATCCATTCCTCAAGGGAAGGGGTGAGCTGTCTCAGAACTACATGCTGTTGTTGGTTCTTCTCATTAATAAACTTATCTTAAGCAGCCTTTTATTCCTGTCTTGGAACTGCAGCAGGATTTTTCTTCCTACAACTACATGCTCTTGTTTTGGGAACGAGGATTGATGGGTAAAACTTCCAAACATACAGATTGGTATTTGGCCTCTGGCCACTAGATGGGGCCAGAGAACAACAACAATATATACACAAATTATATACTGGTGTGACAATAAATACTTTATTTGGGATTATAAATTGCCATGGATCTGCTAGCCTCTGTTCTGTTATTTCTGATTCTGGATGTTGTTCTTTGGTACATTTGTTTCAAGTAATCCCTTCTTGCTGGAATGTATCTGTAATAATATCATTATTTCTTTGTTTTCCATCAATTGGGTGTGGAGGGGATAGCCCAAGGGGCCGGTTGGGGTTGAATTCAAACTGTATATGTTAAAACAGAATGCACTGTGTTAGATCGGGTAAAGGAGGCACACAAAGGCTTCAGTAACAACAGCTCTTTATTGCAAGTCAAATAAACATCTGGCTCAGGAATGGTCTGGCAGAATCCCTTTTTAAAGGGATCTGTCAGACTTGTTGACCAATGAGATTCAACCTCTGTTCCTGCCGGAACAGAGGATCTTGGTGAAAACCTCTATCCATCTGTCAATGGGGGGGGGGGATATCTGACACTCCTCCCCTCTAGGATAGATGAACTCAGCTGGTGATGTAGTCACACAGGTAGGCAGGCTTTTGCGTAGCTCTGCCTGATCTGCACAGTTCAGTGCGAGTGGTTTCTTCGGACAAGTCAGATGGACTTGTTTGCTCTGCAGTTCTGCCTGATGGAAGCTCCTGGAACTTTCCACAGGCCGCGGCTGGAGCTTCTGGAGTTTTTTCACTCGGAGCTCGCTGCGAGTCTGCATCAGTCAGATAAGTCTTCCGAGATTCCTGGGCTTGAGTTTGACGTGGAGGGGTTTTGGTTTTGATTATTTCGCGTAGGAGTTACTGTTGGTTGCCTAAGTTTGGAATTGGAAATCTGGCTATGGAATTAGTCAATGTGCCTTCTCCAATATCTGCCATCCTCGAGTTCTATTGTATACGATCGAGGACCGGTAACTCTGATCACCATGGCAGGAACCAACAATATTCCCCCTGTGTAGTTGTGTTCGTATACCGTATCACCTATGGACAAGGATCGGACTTTGCTTGTGGAGTTTGGGGGTGATGTGGTGGAATAATTTGGGGGTAGCCAGTCTAGGTGAGACCTTAGGCGGCGGCCCATGAGGAGCTCGGAGGGGCTTCTCCCAGTGGTGGCGCTGGGTGTGATGTGTTGGATCAATAGGTAGTGATCGATTCGTGTTTGCCAATTGCCGGAGCCCATCCTAGCAAGGGCCTCTTTTGCAGATCGTACCATTCTCTCCGCCTGACCATTGGAGGCCAGATGGAATGGCGCGACCAGGGCATGCCTGATTCCTAGAGATGCTAGAATGGTCTCAAAAGGCATGGCCATGAATTGTGGACCCTTGTCCGAGATCAAGACATCAGGGAACCCGTGTGTGGAGAAAAGTTTCCATAGAACTTTGTTTACTTCTTCAGCTGTGGTTGATGTTATTAGGACTAACTCTAACCATTTTGAGTAAGCGTCCACCACTAAAAGAAATGTTTGGCCATGTACCGGCCCTGCAAAATCAATGTATACCCGGGACCATGGCGCTTGTGGTCACGCCATTCTTTAGAGGGTGCTTCTGGGAGGGGCGGTCTGGATTCCTGACAGGGAGTGCATGTGGCTACCCATTCTTTGATTTCCCTGTCCATATTAGGCCACCATACATAATTCCTTGCTAAGGACTTCATCCTGACTATTCCTGGATGCCCTACATGCAATGCTTCCAGTACTGCGATGCGCAATTTGTTGGGAATAATTACTCGGTCCCCATACAACGAACACCCGTTAATAACCAACAATTCATCCTGTTTGGCAAAATACATTTTGAAATTAGCCCCAACAGGTCCCTTTGGCCACCCCCACCATACCTAGTTCAAAATTTGTTTTATTTGTGGGTTCTTTGCAGAGTGGCGTGCAACGTCACTGGAGGAGATGGGTCAGTTTTCCAGGTAGTTAATGAGAAGGACCATCATTTCGGGAGGGCGGTTTTGCGGCCCCCTGGGCTGTCTGGTGGCAGTAGGGAATTCGCTTTGGCACACCTTGGCGATGTGCCCCTTCCGCTCGCATCGCTGGCAAATTGCTTCACAAAAATGGCAGGATGCTCGAGCATGGTCACCTCCACAGCTGGCGCAGCATGAAGTTTTCGAGTTGAATTTTCGTGCCGGTTTGCACATGCAGTACCTGTCATCTTCCCTGCTTTCGGAGCTTTTGGGTTCGGTGGTCTCGTGAGGAACGCGGGTGCTCTTCCGCATGTCTTGAGGTGCGCTCTGGTGCTGTAGGGTTTCTGTCAACTTAGCGGTGGATTCAGATGCTCTAGCCTCATCAAGTGCAATCTGCAGAGAGAGGTTAGATTTAGCAAATAGCCTCCTCTGCAGAGTGATGTCTCTCACGGCGCAAATTATGCGGTCCAAAATCAGCTCGTTCAGGTCTCGGAACTCACAGTAAGCTGCGGCTTTTTGGAGCACTGCTACATACTCATTGATGGATTCACCCTCCATCTGGTTCCTGATGTTGAATTCATGCTGGCGAATGTATTTGGATGGCTTGCACACGTAGTGAGTCTTCAACATTTGTTGCAGTGCAGACCAGGACACAGCCTGGAGTGGAGTTGGTTCCTAGAGGTTTTTCGCCATTTTGAACACTTCCTGGCCACAGTAACCAAGGAACATGTTCTTCTTATGGGCTTCTGGAACACCTGTGAGATCGTTCACCGTGAGGAAACACTCGAATCATAACATGTGTGATTCCCAGTGCTCGGTGGCTGGATCATGTGAAGTTGGTGGGGTGTGCATAGCCATCCTGATTTAATTTCATCTTCAGTGATGGTTTGCTCGAGGCCCCACAGGATTCTCCAGCTGGATGGCTGGAATTACTTGTAAGATTCTGTTTGCTCTTTTTGTTTGGCTAGTTGCCCTCCAATCCCACCTTCGTCGCAGGGGTTAGATCTGGTAAAGGAGGCACACAAAGGCTTCAGTAACAATAGCTCTTTATTGCAAGTCAAGTAAACATCCGGCTCAGGAATGGTCTGGCAGCATCCCTTTTTAAAGTGATCTGTTAGACCTCTTAACCAATGAGATTCCACGTCTGTTCCCCTGGAACAGAGGACCTTGGTGGAAACCTCTGTCCGTCTGTCAGCGAGGAGGAGGGATATCTAACAAATTGTATGCTGTATGAGGATGTCTGCTGTGGGAGACTGGGTGATTGTTCCACCTAGACTGAGGGGTTCAATATTTGACGCATTACATGTAGGGCATCCTGGAATTGTCCGGATGAAAGCATTGGCAAGGACTTATGTGTGATGGCCTAATTTGGATGGGAAGATCTCAGAGTAGATAGCAACCTGTACATCGTGCCTGGAATCCCAACCAGCTCACCCAGAGGTGCCTGTGCACGAATGGGAGAGGCTTAAGGCACCCTGGTCTAGGGTACACATCGACTTTGCAGGCCCCATGCATGGGCAAACTTTCCTCATAGTTGTAGACGCCTACTCGAAATGGTTAGAATCCTCATGACCACCACCACTGCATAAGTTGTCACCAAGGTGCTATGGAGACTTTTCTCCACGCACGGCCTACCTGATGTTCTGGTTTCGGACAACAGGCCCCAATTTACAGCCATCCAATTTGAGACCTTCTTCGCAGAGCAGGGCATCAGCCATGTCCTCGTCGCCCCTTTCCAGCAATGATCAGCTGGAAAGAATGGTGCAATCTGCCAAAGAAGCTCTATCTAGAATGGGCCCAGCTGATTGGCAAACCCGCGTTGATAAATTCCTCCTCATACAGCACATCACGCCAAGTACCACTACCGGAAGCTGAATTGGTAGCTGAATTGTTAATGGGTCACTGGCTAAGGTCTGGACCGGCTGCACCCAAACTATTCTGCTGAAACACCAATTGGTTCAACCAGTCAACTCAGGTCATTTAGCATAGGAGATCAAGCTCCAACTGAGCTGCGCAGGTCTGAAAGGATTTGCAAGCACCCCGTCTACTTACGGGACTAATTGGGAAAGCCCAACTAGGAGGGGAGGGGTGTTAGATATTGAGACTGGGGCAATCAATGTTGGCTCCACCAACGTCCTCCATTCTGGCGGGAAAATACTTGAAGCTGATTGGCTGAGCCATCTGACAGCACCCTATAAAAGGGCTAGCTGTCAGACAGGCCAGTGCTGGATATGTACATAGTTTGCTGAATAAAGAGCTGTTGTCACTGAAGCCTGAGTCCTGTCTCATCCGTTCACCCTATCTAACACATACATTACTCTTATACCGAAAGAAGATGCAGATCTACAGCAGATAAAAATTTAGAATGAAATTTACTGGGAGCCACCATAAGGCAGGCTCTGACCCCCTTTAACCAAAAACTGTATCCATAGAAGAGAATATTGGTAGCTCAGGGTTTAACTGTGGGATCCTTGGTGCTCTCTGAGTTTGATAGTTTTCTTGCAGATGTTTCATTACTAAACTAGGTAACATCATCAGTACTAGGTAGGCAGTGTCAGCAAAAAAGAAATGCAGGGTATATTGATCTCAGAATCAATACGGTGATTTCCCAACTTTTTCACATTAATGGTAATCCAACTACATAATTTCTGTTTTGAAACTACACCTGAGTTCAAATTTGATTTTGAAAAGCCAGTTAACTAAAAGATGACCAGAGTTGGGGGTGACTTTCTCATACTTTCAATCATCTAACCTAGTACAGTCTGGCAACCCTCAGCATTGCTTGTGTGATGAACAAAAATTCAGCACTTGTCGTCCGCCCCGTCCCCCCCAATGAAAAGAAACGCGTGGCACATATGACAGAGAAATCCAGGACAGAATCGTAACTTTGATGGGGGAGCCTAGTATAATTGCGCTGCCTGGATATCATCAGAGACATATTCTAAATTTTATGGTAGCGAGAAATGGCCCGCTATAATTTGCCTTAAAAAAAAAAAAGGCAGGCTCGTCAATGCAAGTCCCATCTTAGTATGGGACACACGTACGTTTGCGAAAAGCGGCAACGGGGTGGGATCACAATGGCATTTCACCCCTCCCCCCATTCCTTAGCAATAGATATTGGAAGTAGACGCGGCGCTTCCACGCTGAAGGTAATAGGCACATTTGATAACAGATCGTTTTTGTGGGTTTTAGGGAAGGAGAGTCTGGGGAAGGAAGGCGAAGTGGCGTTGAAGGAATGCAAGCGGGGAAAGATTTGGGGAGGAAACCTGTAGGAAGGTGCGGGAAAGAAGGTTAAAAGGTAGGTTGCAGGAAAGCAACCTTTCGGGATAGCGCTCTGCCGGTTACTTAGCCTGGTGGCGGGAGAGACAAATACCCGTTTCCTTGATCTGTCCCGATGACAACTGGCAGCTTTCTTAGAGACATTCCAGGAATCTGATCCTTGTCTTCCCTGCCTTCTCTTAGCTTTGCTAAGTGTAATCAGTTTTTCTAATCTGTCATCCTCTTGAACCGTTGACAAGGACGGTGAAATTAAGGGGGGGGGGAATTCAGAAGAAGTTGTCCTCTCTCATTCTTCAGCTCTCATAACTATATTACTACTGAAAAGAACACTACTTTAATAAATCAGTCTTGTCTTCATTTTTGTTCCTTATAGTCTTATCTATGTTTTTGGTTGTGCTCCTCACTAGGATTAATTTTCTATTTATTTTTCTTGTATGTGGCCAGGTTTATCTGTTTTTGAGCTCAAAAGAAACATCAACTGCAAGTTCATTAAGTAAGTGGGTTTTTATTGGTTTAATAATACTAGACGTTTCACATTCCATCTTTATTTCATATTTTATGTCTTTTAACTCTTTTTTAAATTAATAAAGTGCTGTTGTCTGCATATCTCAAAATATTTCAACCCCTATTTTGATTGTGTCATCACTTCCAGTCCTGACAGTCATATAATATATTCACTCTGTAAATATGAAGATAAAAAGATTCTTGTTCTCCATCTTGTTTAACTCTCCAAATTCAGTTTTTTACAATAATCTGGTAGCTCGTTTTAAAAATCCTGTTCTAGGCTGCTGTCAATCTTCATATTTTTCACACTGGTATAATTTATACAAAGCGCTTGATATATTCAAATTAGGCAAAAATACAATAAATATTTCTTTTCTTGCTATTTACAGAGAAGTGAACTACTGTCATTCAAATATAGTGCTAAAACTCCAGTGAATAATTGTTCATTTCTATAAGCAAGATGAAAACTCTCTTTGAGTAGAGTTTTGCTATGAGGGTAGCCTTTCTCTCTGTCCATTTAATTGGTGAGATCATTGCTGAAAGAGATCCTTCAGAAAAGCATAAAGTTTATGTATACAAGTAGTCCTCTATTTACAACCATTTATTTAGTGTGTTTTTGTGTGTCAAAATTACATTGACACTGAAAAAAGCAACATATGATCGTTTTTCATACTTACAACCATTACAGCAGCCTTGTCACATGATCAAAATTTAGACGCTTGTAACTGGCATATATTTATGACAGTTGCAGTATCTTGGGGTCATGTGATCATATTTTGTGATTTCTGACAAGCTAAGTCAATGGGGAAGCCAGATTTAGTCAACAGCCAGGTTACTAACTTAACAGTTGTAGTGATTAACTTAACAGTTGTGACAATAAAGCCCGTAAAATGGGGCAAAACTGATCTAACAACTGTTTCTTAGCAACAGAATCGTAAGTCTAGGGCTACAGCATAATTGTCTTTTGTCTAAATTTACATCCATACAAAGAATTTCATAACAGGACTCCTAAATACAACTTCAACACAGCAAATTACGATCTCATAGCTGCTGACCACTCATCTCTAGATTGGCAAATCCTATTCAATGACTGCAAACACTGCTGAAGACTATTATAACACTTTTCTACTTGAAGTTCAAAGAGTCATTAATTTAGAATATACCTTTTTTAACACCCAAAGCCAAAAAGAACAAATTACCCAATAAAATAAGAAAATTGTAATCCCCCCCCCAAATCCCTTTGGCGGAAAAATAAAACTGGCTATGTAGCTAATTTCAAAAACAATACAAAACCTTGTGCCACCAAATAAAAACAGAATGTACCAATTACCACTGCAAAGAGGAGGAAGAGCTGTTACACACGAAATCCAATCAAGCCTTCTATAATTTCGTAAATGCCAAACTTAAAAACTCAAAAACCATCCTACCTCTAAAAGGGCAAAATGGTGTAGATTGTAATGATGATGCCGGTAAGGCCAATCTCTTAAACAATTTTTTCAGTTCAGTTTTTGCCAACAGCAATGGCTTCTCCCCATCATTTCCTACTTGTACCATAACCAATTGCAAGGCACTACACAACCTAAAGCTACTTCTTTCTTGGCCTCGATGGAATATATACCTATTTTCTAAAAAAGTTCTCCACTGCCTTAGCTAAACCTCTAAGCATCATCTATGAAGTATGCTTTAGAACGAGCTCCTTGCCTAACTTATGGTCATTAGCGACAGTCATACCTATCTTCAAAAAAGGAGACCCCAGCCTTCTTGAGAATTACAGACCAATTTCCTTTTGCTGCGTCACCTGTAAAGTCGTGGAATCCATCATAAATCAATCCATCACTCTCCACTTAGAGACAAATAACCTACTCTCTAATAAGCAATTTGGTTTCAGGAAAAAATTGTCCTGTAATCTGCAACTCATACACTGAGAAAAATTTGGACCTCTCAACTCGAGCAGGGTAAAGCAATAGATGCAATCTACATAGATTTCTGCAAAGTCTTTGATTCAGTGGCGCATGACAAACCTGGGAACATTATCATATTGAATTGATAACTAATTTGCTTTTTCCTATCCTGTTATGAATTTAGGTTGCTTGTACATGTAAAGCTCTTATTCATTCAGGATTTGTTTATGCGTTTGTATGTCTTTTACTCTTTTTGCAAATGAGTGTGTGTGTGAGTGTGTGTGTGTATACACCTGTGTGCGTATACATACACACATACACAAATCTATTTGATATGCTTGTTTATTTAGTGATATTACTTTATAGATACTAGTTTATAGTAATGTTATTAAATATTATAATTACAATCATCAATAATGCTAATTTATAATCATTATAGAATTGAATGTTAAAAACTGAAAATTCTAATGATTCTTAGCAAGGGTCATGTTGAGAAGTGAAATCTATATTTTTTAAGTGTTCCAGTTGAAGAATGATACATTACTTTCTTATGTCTGTTGAATGTTGAGGGCTGAGAATTGTCTTATGACACAAACTTTTGTAGACCATAGCCACAACAGTTGATTTACAATTAATTAAGTTGTCATATATTTGCATGTTAGACTTCTGTCCATCTCAAGCAATCTTACAGGGCAATTCTATTCTCCTTCATTAGGATGCTAAGAAACCAAGCAGAGAAGACAAGGTAGAAAGATGCAAGTGGCTGTGCTTGTACAACATTCTGGCCAACCATATTTTGTCTACAATCCAGCCCATATACAATCCAGCCTATATGGTTAGTTTAAGGAGGAGTGTTTAATGCAAACTTAGAAAATAAGCTAACAGTAAATCATGATTCAATTAACAATGAATATGCTCATTGCGCAGTATTTCTTTCATGCTGGTTAAACATTACAATAAAGGTAAGTCTTCTTTAGTCTTCTTTTCTTTTCTTTAAAGGTCTTTCCATTGGAAGGAAAACTTTGACCCACTCAAGAACTGATGAAAATATCTGTCCCTATTTCATTCATGGCATTTCTCATTTCTAGGACTAGCAGATCTGGGCAGCAAAGAGACATGGAAAACTCTTTTGTTGTCCTGTCATTGTCAGTTGTACTCTGATAGCTCCCTAATTCTTTTCTGAATTGGAAACAGTAGGGGACTACAGTATTTGTTCTAAGGTCAGATGGGAAAATAGGTGTCCAATTTCCATCTCCTGATCCAAGGCATTATTAGAGGCCATAAGATTATGGACATAAGCAACATTGTATGAATGGTTATTTGATTGATTGCTGTGGAATTCTTAACAGGAAATAAAAGAGAAAAAGGCATAGCTGAAGTACTTCTGTATCCTAGCAAGCTTCATCTTTCTTAGGAGGAAAAAGATTCTTTGAAAATAATGCTCACAATTGCAGTTACAGAAGGCAAAAGAAAAGTACTATTTCTGCATAGTTGTTGAGCCAGTTTGACGTAGTAGTAACCAGTAGAAACCAGAAAACTGGGAGTTGTAGGCCTCCCTTATCCATGAAATCCAGCTTGGTGACATTGGGCCAGTTGCTCTCTTTCAGCTCAATCCACTTAACAGGATTGTTGTTGTGGGGAAAATAAGAGACAAAGAATTCGATATGATTGCTACCTTGAATTTTTTGTAAAATGATGGAATATTTTTCCAACTTCCAAGAATTTCTTTATGGTCTCCTTTCCAATTGTTTGTTATGATCCAGGAGGTCAAGGTAAGGCAGGCCTCTAGAGAGTCCTTTATTGCTCCCAATAATTGTTCATCCAATGGCTCTTCCACAACTGATAAGGCTCCACCCCTTGCTACTCTGAAGGAAGCCACCCTCAGTCCCAGAAAGAAGAGTCCATATATTATTAAGAAAGTCCACAAGACAAAATCCAGGCATTACACAAATGGCAATCCTCAGAGCAAAGACAAGGTACAAGGCAAAAAGCATTTCTGAAAGTAAAGCAAAGTAAAGTGCAAAAAGTCATCCATAAGGCAAGGGCAAGGTACAAGATAAATGACAATCCTCGAAGTCTGGCAAAACAAAAGGCAAAAGGAATGAATCAGAGCTGGAGGGAGTTTAATCCAAAACAATTGTTCCTGGTAAGGACTAACGCCTCACGGCTTCTCCTTAAATCAGACCATGCCAGGTGTTCCTTGTGAGGAGGGGTAGAGCAACCTTCTCTCTAGAAGCCTTGCAGCCCTTCTCTGCTTTTGCCTACGCTGTGTTCTCTGTGCCCTTGGATCGAGTGGGGATGCAGTTATTCCTCATCAGAGGGCATCTGTTGCCTATCAGCACCATTGGCATCTCCCCACGTGCCAAGGGAGATGTGCCATCTCCATCTAGCAGTCCCAGCTCCTCCTCCTCCTCCTCCTCCTCCTCCTCCTCCAAACTAGGCTCCAATAGAACCATGACACTCGTCCTGCTTTAGGCACGTAAGTTGGTTGGTGACTTTGGGCCAGTCGCCCAACTCACCTTGTAGAATAGCTATGGAGAAAATAGGAGGAGGAAAGAATATGTATGTTTGCCATTTGAGTTATAAAAGTGGGATAAAATCTCACAAATAGAGAAATAAACACTGACCAGTGTAGCTTTTAAAAATGTTCACAGCTGGCTTCCATATTGGGCTTTTATTAGTAATGCTCATGTATTTAAAATGGAGGTCAAAAATATATTTCTTGATAGATACAAATGCTTGTAATGTATACATCTAAAATGTTTGTATAAAAGTAATATATTATAATTTATATAAGTGTTTTTCAAACTTGAAGCTAAAATATGGCTAGGAAATTCTGCGAGTTGAACTGAATCCTTGGACAGATCCAACATCCCAAGGTCAAACAAACATTGGAAAATTCTGAGATCATCCCAAAACAAAATGAATGCAACTAATTGGAGGATAATGAATTGAGGGAGGCCCAGGGGAGAAAGGGTGATTTTACCTAGGCTGTTTTCATGTGAAAATTTTAAAACTGGCTTTGCTACTTCTGTACCTATGTGGAATTATCAGCAAAGTTACCGTATTTTTCGGAGTATTAAGATGCGCCTTTTTCCCTCAAAAAAGAGGCTGGAAATCTGGGTGCGTCTTATACACTGAATGCAGCATTTTTGGCCTCTCAAAACCCCACCCCTTCACCAAAATGGCCGTGGAGAGCCTGCAGAAGGCTTTCAGAGAGCTCCTGGCGGCTGGGGAAGGCAGAAATGAGTGAAAAATGGGTCATTTTTGCTCAATTTTGCCCCCCAACTCTCAGGAGTACTCTATAAGCCTCCTAAAGGCTATTCATGCCTTTTTGGGGGGGGGGGGGATAAAACAGGGCCATTTTTGTGAAAAATTGGCCGTTTTTGGGAGGTTTGTAGAGTGCAAAAACTTTCTTTTTAATTTGCCTCTTCAAAACTTTGGAGCATCTTATACTCTGGTGCGTACGGTAGTCCTTTGGAAAAACAATGTCCCAGGGGTCCCAACGGTTGATACTACAACAGGGCAAGATAAATGAAGATCCAGGGCTGTGGAAATGAATGCTTGGATAGTTTGTTCCTAAATATATTTTATGCTGTTTCAGTTTTTGTTTTGTTTTATGTGTATATTTTTAATGGACTATTTATGTGTTCCAGAGATCTTGATACCTTGAGAACATTTTAGTCACTGTGGCCATGACTTATATTTATCCCCCCTCCTTCCCTTCTTTTTTTTTAATTGAAAATTTTAAAAAGCTTTTACAAATATTTATCTCCCTCCCACACCCTCCCCACCCGAGCCCATTTCCCCCCCCCAACTCCCCCCCCCCGACTTCCCAGAGCAAATACAGGGTATAAATTTTTAACAATCATATTCTAAAATAAACTAAAAGAAACTTAGCTTCATCTTTCATTTGTGCTTTAACTCCTGTTTTGTTAAGCTAACTATAAACAAATTATATCATTCCTTTCTTTTTCAGTCATAAGCTATCTGGAATTTCTTAGTCACATATTTATTTTGAATATAGTCAATCCATCTTCTCCACTCCAGTTTGTATTTCTCATCTGAGTGATCCTTAAGATATGCTGATATTTTAGCCATCTCAGCTAGGTTTGTTAATGTCCATTCTTGAATAGTAGGGAAGTCTTCTTTCTTCCAGTATTGCGCCAACTGTCTCGCTGCCGTCGTTAGGTTCAAAATCAAGTTAGTCTCTATAACAGTATAATCAGTAGTTATACCTAACAAGAATAACTGAGGGGTAAACTTTATCCTCTTTTTAAAAATATTTTGCATAATCCACCATATTTTTATCCAAAATGCTTTAACCTTTTTGCAAGTCCACCATATATGGTAATATGTAGCATCAACACAATCACACCTCCAGCATTTAGGTTGCAAATCGGATACATAGAAGCCAATTTTTTAGGATCTAAGTGCCATCTATAAAACATCTTAGAAAAGTTCTCTCTCAGGGTTTTGGGCTTGTGTAAAATTTACATTTCTTACTCATATATTGTCCCAAGTGTCCAACATTATTGGTTCTTCAAAATGTTGTGCCCACTTTATTATACAGTCTTTAAATAATTCTGTTTCAGAATCCATTTCTATTAAAATGTTATATAACCTTTTTATGTGCATTTGACTTTGATCCCTGATTTGTTTTAGTAGATTGTCCTCGTCTTTCGTAATACTAATTTTCTGATCTTTTTTCCATCTGGCCTGCAACTGTCCATACTGAAACCATGTTTAGATTACCTTCTCCTCTTTTAGTACATTCAAGGGTTTTAACTGTAATACACCTCTTTCTGTAGTAAGAAGCTGTCTATATGTAGTTACATCATGTTTTTGAGCTATACTTAAGTTCTCTATTGCATGTCTGGGAATTGCCCAGATAGGTATCTTATCATTTATTTTATATTGATATTTTTTCCAGAAACGCAATAAATCATTCCTTAATATATGACTTTTGAATGTCTTATCCACCTTCTTGTCGTATATCAAATAAGCATGCCAGCCGTATATCAAGTCATGCCCCTCGATATTCAGTAATCTATCCTCTGTTTAATTAATCCAGTCACTAATTATTGATAAAACTACTGCTTCATAGTATAGTTTTAGATTTGGCATTTTCAAGCCTCCTCTCTCACGTACGTCTTGCATTATTTTAAGTTTTATTCTCGGTTTCTTCCCTGCCCAAACAAATTTGTTAATACCCTTCTGCCATTCAAGCAAATTTACATCTTTTTAAAGGATTGGTATCATTTGAAAAAGAAATAGAAACTTAGGCAAGACATTCATTTTCACTGCTGCTATTCTTCCCAACAAAGATAATTGTAGTTTTTCCCAATTTTTCATCTCTACCTGTATTCTATGCCATAATGGCTCATAATTATACTTATATAATTTCCCATTTGAAGTTGAGAAATGAACTCCTAGATATTTAACCTTTTTAACTATTTCACATCCTGTTATTTTTTCTAAGTCTTCCCTTTGATTAGTATTCATATTTTTAACTAACAACTTTGTTTTCCCTAGATTTATTTTAAACCCAAATACTTGGCCATAATGATTAATCATATTCATTAAAACCTTGCTAGATTTCCCTGGTTGGGTTAAAGTTATAACCAAGTCATACGCAAATGAAATGCCTAATCTTAATTCCCTGTAAATCATCTGACCCCCGTATTTTATTCAGCAATAACTCCAGGGTTATAATAAACAATAATGGCGTTAGGGGGCAACCCTGTCTTGTATCTTTCTCAATTTTAAATGATTCTGTTAAACTTCCATTGACTATAATTTGTGCTGTTTGTTCCTGATACATTGCCTTGATTGATTGTAGAAAATACTCTCCAGTTTGCATCTTTTGCATTGTTTTCATTAAAAATTGCCAATTCACACAATCAAATACTTTCTCGGCATCTAGAAATATATGCGCTGCGGGGACTTGGTTATTCTTTCCCAAATATTCCAATATATTAACAATTTGTCTTATATTACTTCTCATTTGTCTCCCTTGTATAAAACCAGTTTGATCATTATGAATCAGTTGCTGAGTAATCAGCATCAACCTATTCGCTAGTATTTTAGTAAAAAAATTATAATCTGTATTGAGTAGTGATATAGGCCTATAATTTTTTGGTTGACTAAGATCTTGATCTTTAGGTATTAAGGATATGAAAGCTGTTCTCCAAGATGGAGGTACCTTTCCTTCCACTTGCATTTTGTTAAATAATTTCTTAAGGGGCTCTACCATTTCTAATTGTAAATTTTTATAATAAACCGCTGTCAAGCCATCTGTGCCTGGTGTTTTCCCAGCCTTTAACTGTTTAATTACCTGGAGGATTTCCCCCGAAGTTATTGATTGATTAAATCTCTCCCTTTGGTCCTCCTTAACTATAGGTATTTTTTCTTTGTCCAACTATCTATCTATATCTAAGTCTTGTAATTTATCACCAGTGTACAATCCTGTAAAAAATTCAAGGAAAGACTTTTGGATCATATCTTGTTGATAAACTTCTTTTCCTTTATAATATATTTTCGGTATATTACGAGATTTTTGTTTCTTCCTGGTCATATATGCTAACCATCCACCTGGTTTATTTGCATTGCAGAAACTATTATGTTTTGCATATAACAAATTAATAGCCACCTGGTCTGACATCAGCAGGTTAAATTGTGCTCGTAATAGGGTAATTGCTTCTTTAATCTTCTTGTCTCCTGGGTTTAATATTAACTCCTGCTCTTTCTTCCTAATCTCTTCCTCTAATTTCTTTCTTTCCCCCCCCTGTCTACGTCTATGTAACTTATTTAAATTTATTAGGACTCCTCTCATGTACGCTTTACTTGCATCCCAAACCATTTCCATAGACGTACCCTTATTCATGTTAAAAACAAAATATTCTCTCAACAGTTTTTTACATTCATTGACATTTTTCTCATATCTAAATAAATGTTCATTTAACCTCCAACACCTTCCTTCTAGATTCCTTCCCAAATTCCAATTCCATCCAAACCGGGTTGTGATCTGTTAAGGCTCTGGAACATATCTTCATCTTCTTTACCTTGGAAAGCAAATCATTTGTTGTTAATATGAAATCAATCTGGAAAAAGATTGATGTCTATCAGAAAAGAATGTAAAGTCCTGTTCTTTTGCATTTCTTTCTCGCCATATATCTCTTAGCTCCATATCATCCATCATATCAAAAAAAGACTTAGGTAGTTTCGCTCACGTATGAATGTTTTGCAGAAGACCATTCTTATCCTTCTTGGTATCCAAAACTCCATTCCAATCACCCATTAATATGCAGGATCTATAGTCCCATTGTATTAACTTGGTATGGAGCATCTTGTAAAATTTGTGTTGTTGTTGATTGGGAGCATATATTCCCATTAAGAGTATCTTTTTCTCTTCTAATACTAGTTCTATTGCAATATATCTTCCTTGGGAGTCTGCCTCAATTAGTTCAGCTTTCATGTCCTTTCTTAAATATATAACTATACCATTTTTCTTCTCTGAGGCGGAGGCTACAAAGTGTTGTCCAAGTCTTGCGTTCATCAAATATTTCTGGTCAATTGTTCTAATATATGTTTCTTGCAGGCAAATTATATCATTCTTGAATTGTTTCAAATAATGGTTTATTTTCTTCCTTTTCTGTGGTGAACTTAAGCCACTGAAGAATTTAGTTATCATCTTTAGCTCCCTGAAGTTTTTTAGAGCCATCTGGAAATCTTGTAGTTTGGTTTTCGGCCTGGTTCCTCCCACCACTTCTGAACTAGAATCTGTGGCTCCTTTAGCCGTTGTGTGAATTTGTTGGAGAGCTTGTTGCTTCTTTAACTCTTGTTCCATATGTCCAGTGACCACTCGGGTTTGTCTTTGCTCCTTGGCTCCTTCTAGTTCCAGCAGAGGTGTCTGGACTTGGTCCACCTGCAATTATCCTTGAATTTCTTGTTGTCTGATCTGTCCTTCTTGCTCTCTTTCTCTGGGTCCTGGGGGGGGGGGGGATGTCCAGCCTTGAGTATATTCTCAAAGCAAATTCCATCTGTCTATACTGCAACATTGTAATTTCATTGTCTGCATCATCAACCTTGCTTTGGACAGCATCCATTTTAATTACCAGATTAATATTAGAGTCACTAACTTCTTCCACTTTCTCCTCCAATGCTGAGACATAGCCAGATAAGCATTTAAGGGCTTCTAAAATATCATCTCTGGTTTCTTTTTTTTTTTTTTTTACTTTTTTATTTTTCTTTAAAAAAAACACAAATATGTCATTTGTCAATCATTAAAACATTGAAGTACAATTTTTTTTTTGTTGTGTGTACCCCTCCCTCCCTCCACCCCCCCACCCCCCTCCTCCTTCCCCCCCCCCGACTTCCCAGAACCCGTACCCGGTATGGATTTTTAACTAACACAGTCTAAAATCTATTGAGAAAAAGGAAATAAAGAAATTAATGACATTCTAGATTGACCTTAGCTTCTTCTTACTGAACTAACTTTTAACAGTTTAAATCATTTCTGATCTTAAGCATAAGCTAACTGGAATTTCTTAGTCCCGTATTTATTTTGTATATAGTCAATCCATTTTTTCCAGTCTCGTTTATATCTCTCATTTGAATGATCTTTGAGATATGCCGATATTTTAGCCATTTCAGCTAAGTTTGTTACTTTCAATGTCCATTCTTGGATTGTAGGCAAGTCTTCCTTCTTCCAATATTGCGCCACCAACAGTCTTGCTGCAGTTATCAGGTGCAAAGTCAAATTGGTCTCTACCACTGTAAAGTCAGTACATATACCTAGTAAAAATAACTGAGGACTAAACTTTATCCTTCTTTTAAAAACATTTTGCATGACCCACCATATTTTTATCCAAAATGCCTTAACCTTTTGGCAAGTCCACCATATATGATAATATGTAGCATCGAGAGAACCACACCTCCAACATTTAGACTGTACATTCGGATACATAGAAGCCAACTTTTTAGGATCTAAATACCATCTATAGAACATCTTGTAAAAATTTTCTCTCAGATTTTGAGCTTGTGTAAATTTCACATTTCTTACCCAGATTCTTTCCCATGTATCCAACATTATTGGTTCCTCAATATTTTGAGCCCATTTTATCATACAATCTTTAACTAATTCTGTTTCTGAATCCATCTGTATTAATACATTATATATCCTCTTTATATGCATTAAGCTTTGATCTCTTATTTGTTTAAACAGATTATCCTCAACTTGAATAAAACCAATTTTTTGATCTATTTTCCACCTAGCCTGTAATTGCCCATACTGGAACCATGTTTGAACTACCTTCTCCTCTTTTAATACCTCTAAAGATTTTAATTGTAATACCCCCCTTTCCGAGGTAAGAAGCTGTCTGTAAGTAATTCTGTCCTGTTTTTGTGCTGTATTCATATTTTCAATTGCGTGTCTAGGAATTGCCCACATGGGTATCTTGTCATTTAATTTATATTGGTATTTCTTCCAGACCCGCAATAAAGCATTTCTTAAAATATGACTTTTAAAGTTCTTATCCAATTTTTTGTTGAATAACAGGTAAGCATGCCAACCAAATAGCAGATCGTGTCCCTCAATGTTCAATATTCTATCATTGGTTAAGTGAATCCAATCACTAATTACAGATAATGCCACTGCATCATAATATAGTTTTAAATTAGGTAGTTTCAATCCTCCTCTCTCACGTGCATCTTGCATTATTTTCATCTTTACCCTCGGCTTCTTTCCTGCCCACACAAATTTGTTAATACCCTTCTGCCATTCTAAAAGGTTCGCATCTTTTTTTAGTATAGGTAACATTTGGAAGAGAAATAAAAATTTTGGTAGAATGTTCATTTTCACTGCCGCTATCCTACCCAGCAAAGATAGGTGCAATTTCTCCTGCGGTTGTTCCAATATTATAACCAAATCATCCGCAAAAGCGCGGACTCTATATTCTTGCTGCCTAATCTTGATCCCTTTTAAACCATCCAAGCCCCGTATTTTATTCAACAATACTTCCAAAGTTATAATAAACAATAATGGGGACAAAGGACAGCCCTGTCTTGTACCTTTTCCAATTTGAAAAGAGTCTGTTAGACTTCCATTGACTATGATTTGTGCTGTTTGCTGTTGGTATATTGCTTTAATTGACTGTAAAAAATTATCTCCTATCTGCATTTTTTGCAATATCATCAACAGAAATTGCCAGTTAACTCGATCAAAGGCCTTCTCAGCATCCAAAATATAAACGCAGCAGGGATCTGGTTGTTCTTTCCCAAATATTCTAATGCATTAATAATTAATCTAACATTACTTTTCATCTGTCTCCCTTGTATAAACCTGTTTGGTCCGTATGTATCAATTGTTGAGTGACCAACATTAACCTATTTGCTAATATTTTAGTAAAAATTTTATAATCTACATTCAGTAATGAAATAGGTCTATAATTTTTGGGTTGAGTAGTATCCTGATCTTCTTTGGGTATCAAAGATATAAACGCTGTCTTCCAAGATGGAGGGACTTTACCTTCCGTTTGAATCATATTAAATAATTCTCTAAGAGGTTCTACCATTTCTAACTGTAAGTTTTTATAGTAAACCGCTGTCAAGCCATCTGTACCTGGTGCTTTCCCTGACTTTAATTGCTTAATTACCTGCAGGATTTCCCCCGAGGTTATTGGTTGATTCAATTTTTGCCTGTGTTCTTCTCTAACTGAAGGTATTTTCTCTTTGTCTAAATATTTATCTATGTCTAAACCATTAATTTTATCCCCTTTATACAGTTCTGTAAAAAATTCCCAGAAAGCCTTTTGAATCTCTTCCTGTTGAAACACCTCCTTCCCTCTGTAAATCAGTTTAGATATATTTCGAGTTTTCCTTTTTTTCCTAATCTGATAAGCTAACCATCTGCCAGGTTTGTTTGCATTACAAAAAGTATTGTGTTTTGCATATAATAGATTAGTAGCCACCTGGTCAGAGATCAACATGTCAAATTGAGATTTTAATATGTTAATAGCTTCCTTAACCTTTGTATCATCTGGGTTCATTGTTAACTCCAGCTCTTTTCTCTTAATTTCCTCTTCCAGTTCTGTTCGTTTTAACCCTTGCTTATTTCTATGTGTTTTATTTATATTCATCAAAACTCCTCTCATATACGCTTTGCTTGCGTCCCATACAAATTCCATAGATGTACCCTTATTCATATTCAAAACAAAATATTCAGATAGTAATTTTTTACAATCATTAATATACTTTTCATATCTAAATAAGTTTTCATTCAATCTCCAAGACCTTCTTGCCTGCACTACCCTTCCCAACTCCATCCAAACTGGGTTGTGGTCCGAAAGGACCCTAGCTGAAATCTTTGTTTTCTTGACCCTAGAAAGCAAATCATTAGTGGTTAGGATAAAATCAATCCTTGAAAGGGATTGATGCCTGTCCGAGAAGAAAGTGAAGTCATATTCCTCTGCATTTCTTTCTCGCCAAATGTCTCTCAATTCAAAATCATCCATAATGTCAAAGAAAGATTTGGGTAACTTTGCTCGCATCTTGGTATTTAGGCGGGAAATCTTCTTATCTCTCTTAGTATCTATCACTCCATTCCAGTCACCCAATAGTATACAGGAACTATAGTCCCACTGTACTAATTTAGCATGAAGATTTCTATAGAATCTATCTTGCTGTTGATTGGGAGCATAAATTCCCAAAAGTAATGTCTTTTTCCCTTCTAAGATTAAGTCTAAAGCAATATATCTTCCGAAGGGATCTGCTTCTATTAATTCAGCTTTCATATCTTTTCTTAAGTATACAACTATACCATTCTTCTTTTCCATAGCAGAAGCTGCGAAATGTTGACCAAGTTTTGAGTTGATCAAATATTTTTGATCAGTTGACTTGATATGAGTTCCTTGCAAACAAATTACATCGTTCTTAAACTGTTTGAGATAATGAAATATTTTCTTCCTCTTCTGTGGAGAGTTCAGTCCGTTGACATTCCATGTTAAAATCTTAGTTGTCATCTTTGGTTGGTTGAAGCATTTTTAGAGCTTCCTGCACAGCCTGTTTAACCTTAGGTCTAGCTCCTCCCATTGCTTCCAGATTTGTTGTTGTAGATCCTTGATCGATGGCCGATGATTGTTGATGCTGTTGCTTTTTAGCTTGTTTCTCCATACGTCTAGTAGTCATGCGGCTAGGTCTTGGTTCCATAGCACCTTGCACTTCTAGAGAAGAGAGATGCTCCATCTTGTCTGGTGGTTGTGTAGTTTGCTGTCTATCCTGTCCTTCTTGTGGTCTTTCTCTAGGTCCAGATGGTGCAGGGTGTCCGGCCTTCAATATATTATAATAAAAATCTTGGGCTTTCCATACAGAGTTGAGGCGGTATCTTTGCTTATCAAATGTAAATATGATGCCAAATGGTGCATCCCATCTATACTGTATCTGACGATTTCTGAGTTCTTCGACCAAAAAAGTGTAGTCCCTCCTGGCTCTTAACATTTGAGGTGGTATCTCTTTCAAAACAGCCAGGTCTTGACCGCCAATTTGAAGCTTAGTATTATAAGATGCTTGCAGTACCATATTTCTAAACTCTCTTGTAGTAAAATATATAACGATGTCTCGAGGAAGCTGCTTCTGCTTTGCCAGCCAGGAGTTAACGCGGTAAGCTTTGTCAATTCGCCAGTCTTGATTGGTCCCTGGTCTTCCCATCAGGCGGTCAAAGGCTTCCGATAGGATCTGTTTCAGGTTCTCCTGTTTCTCCTCACGCAGCCCCCTTACTCTTAATGCGAACTCCATTTGTCGGTACTGTATCATAATAATTTCTTTTTCAGCTTTTTCCACTTTTTGTTCCACCACCTCTGTTTTCAATGTCAAGTTAGCATTGGCATCATTAAGAACCTCTAGAGTATCTTCCACTCCAGAAATATGTTCTGTTAATACAGTTACAAGACTCAGCACGTCATCTCTAATTTTATCAATCTTAGCATCAAATTTCTCATACAGCTCCTGTTTAAGTCCATTTATTTCACTTTTAATTTCTTCTTTCATTTCTTTCATTTCCTCTTTTCTCTCCTGCTTTACCACCTCTCTATTATCTCTAAACTTATCTTCCATTTTAATTGTCTGTGCATTGAGAGCCTCGCTTAGATTACTCAGGAAAAATTCTTTCGTTAACACATCCCCAGCAGGGGGTGTAGGAAGCGGAGGCTGCAGCTTTGTGCCAGGCACTGAGGATGTGCCCCTGGAAGTAGAGGGTGACGACTTCAAGTTAATATTTGGTTTTGAAGCCATTTCAAAATTTATCTGCCTGCAGTTAATAAAACTCTCTTGCCTGAGTTTGCAGCTTTAAGTAAAGAGGCTTTTATTTTGAAGTTTAAGGCTTGGCAGAACTTTCAGTGAGTAAACATTGTAACAAGACCATTCAACAGATTCATCACCATTTAACTTCCAAATAAGCAAGGTTAATGAAGGAGTAAAATTCTTCTATTGTGAAACCAAAACAAATGATAAGCAATCTCTTTTGTTTTGAATTTTTGTGAGAGTTAGCAAAAAGTGTTCGTTATTACCGGAGAGGCCAGCCTGCTCGGCGCCATTTTAGAAGCCTCTGAGTAAATAATTTTTCGGAGGAGAAAAAGAAAAGAAGCTAAAATGTTGATAAGCAATTATTGTCCACAGTAAACGGATCCAGCTCGTGATAAGAATAAATCAAACAAAGCTTAGAGCAGAGTGGGAGAGACCTACTTTGTCCTGCACAAGGCAGTTTGAAGTTCCCAGCACGGACAGCCGTTCTGCCTTGGGCTAGCCCCCCTTTCCTGCAAGCACAAAAGCTGCAAAAATCGAAGAGCATTTGCCAGCAAAACAGTTTCTTCTTTCCTTCTTGCCTGAAGGATAAGAAAACCTGATAAGACGTCAGATGGAAGATCCTCTAAACAGGTACGTAGCCAGGAATTCGGAGGCAGCTGATTTTTTGCTGCCCCCACCAGTAGGCTCCTCCCAGGAAGCCCTCATCTCTGGTTTCTTGATTACGAATCTGCACCAATCCCAACACTTCTTCTGAAATCTCCTTGAAAGCAACAGAAATATTTTCCTATATTTTAATTTTCATCATGGCTGCATGGTCTTTTAAAGCATCATTTAAAACTCTTTGCAATATTTCTTGAGTCAGAGGTTCTCCAGCAGGAGGGGGAGTGTTGAGGGGCAGCAATGACTGTAATTTAGTTGTCGGAGCAGGGGAACTCCCTGCGCTCTTGGAAGTTAAAGTTGTTTTAGCTTGCTTTGAAGCCATTTCCTCAGTTAATCTTATCTTGCACTCAATTAATAAGTCCAGACAGACCGCTTGTTCCAATTATTACTCTGTAGCTTGCTAATAAATCACTGCTGATTTAGTGATCTTTAAGTAATTTTAAGCTTTGTGGTAGTTTATAACATTACAGCACAACCCCGCCTTCAAAGCTCTTCGGCGCCATTTTTATCTTTCTGCCATGTAGTTTAATAGAAGGAATTTTTAGAAAAAAAATCCAGGAATCAAACACCATGCTTCTTCATCCACTGCTGGACAGATTTGGATCGATGACAAGGAGCGTTGTCATCCTAAAAGTAATCCCTACAAGTTTCTGAACTGAAGGAAGCATGGTCTTCCAGGACTTCAGCATACTGCTCGGAATTCATGATTCCCTGAATGATTTGTATCCCACCACTACCAGAAGCAGTGATAGAGCCCCAGATCATCATGTGCAATGGATGTTTCACAGATAGATTCAGGCAGTATGGCCTAAATTCTTCAGGCTGTAAATCTTCTTACATACTTATTGCACTGATTCCTAGTCAAGAAGAAATTTCTCTCGTCACTGAAGATAACCTTGGCTCACTGTTCGTTGGTCCACTTCGCATACTTCTTGGCCCACACATGTCGACGAGAGTGTCTGTGAGCAAAGGTTTACTTTGAGCCCTCTGGCAAGCAATCTGCGACACACTGTCCTTGTGCACACTTTTACATCACATGTTTCACCCCAAATACTTGTAATCTGAGGTGAGATGAGCTTCCTGTCAGCCATCAAAATGAGTTGCAGAGCCCGATCTTGCTGTTTTGTCAACTTTCTTAGTCTTCCAGAACGAAGCCTATCATCAACTGAACCAGTTATTTGGTATTTTTCAACCACTCTGCTCACTGTAGTGCGATGGTATTTCACTCTCTTGGCTATTTCTGTACAGGAGTAATCCTCTTCATGAAGCACAAGGATGTGATGCCACTGCTCAGTACTGCTGAAAGCAAAGGCCTTCATCCTTGCCGATAGCCAGAGCTAAATTAAATTTCTCAATGCTTTTCATGCCTATTTATAGTCAGAGAATATGACAACATTGATTGGCTCATAGATTTAGCCTCTGTGCATTTTGATTGATCAGCCAAAGCTCGCTGCTGATTGGCTACTTTTGATCCTAACATTCTCGAAAATTCAAGTTGTGTTTGTTTTAGCACATAAACTCATTCAAAACCTTTAAAAGATTTTGGTTTTTTTAATAAAAATTATGCATCTCAATCCTTCTACAAAAATTTCCATCAAAGTACTAATTTTGGGTGGTTTCTGTGAGTAAAAAGTTGATTAAACATGTAAATACAGCTTAAAACTGAAAGCGTGCATGACTTTTTCACACAGCTATAGTAGTGAATTCATTGGTAACCAGTGATCATTGTTAAGTATAAAATGTAAGACTATATTTTTCCTATTCTTTCGTGGTTTGTATTTTCAGTTTGTACTTTTAATTTTTTTTTCTTTAAGATTAAAGATTTTTTGCTTTAAAAAAAAAGACAAATTAAGTGTTCAGAAAAAAGGGGAGGGGAGAAAGGAAGAAACATCCATGTCTAAACTCAATTGATGACAGTGCTTTTCTCTCCAGACTAGCAAGCTATTAATTACTTAGTCACTTTCATAATAGCATTAAATGTATATAATATATGAGAGAGACCTGTTCTCTCTCAGGTGGAATGGGGAATGCTGATGGTGAGAATTTGTTGAAAACTGTTTAGAAGGAATAAATCATATTTTTCCATTAATTTATTCTTATTGTCTTACACATGTTATTTACTACTATTAATTTCTGTTTGAGTAATCTATTTAAACTGAGGGGTTAGAATGTACTATAATATTTTTATCCTGTAATGATAGCTGGATAGATGTGTGTACTTTTTCCTCCTGTATCAGTCTCTGCTTTCACTATTGTAAATGTTTCTGCATGCTACACCATCAAAACATTTTTTAAGGTAGGAAAATAATTTGACATGTTAAAGGAAACAATGCAATTCAGAATATATGCAAGTATTCCATGGAGGATCGATTCAGAGGGCAAATCTCAAACCTGTGAGGGACCTGTGGGCCTCCCCTTAGGTCTGATGAGACGCTGCCCCTTCTTTCCCCCCACTCCAGGGTGGTTCTGATCCAAAAAAGAATCTCCGGAATTGGTTTGTCAGACAGGCTTCATGTGAGGCTCTTCAGAGCTCACACCCCCACGAGTGTCCAGTTGAAGAACTTCCCGTTGAATCACTTTTTTGCGTACTTTGTGCATGCTACGCTATCAAAACATTTTTTTTGAGAATTTTTTTTATTGTTTTAGTTAGACAAAAAACAAAATAGGAAAAAAAATCATCTTTTGTTACATCTTGTTGAAAGCGTATTGATTGGTTACAAATATATTCCCTGCGTTTCTTCCACAGTCCTTATATATACTTCATTCAAATCATGTTGTACATTTTAAGTCAAGAAAGAAAAGTTATGTATTTTACTATCCCTGTACCATAATTCTCATTTGGTTACCATTGTTTAAACATGTTTTTATCTAGGATCATTTATATTAGAAGACACAACCACCTACTGGCGTTCATTTGCAATTTCAATAGATCTCCAATACCATTGCACCTTTATGACATGTTCTAAAATTAATTCGGTTAAGTAAGATATTTAAGCATTCCCCCTCCCACCCGTAACACAGCTATATGTATCATTAAATATTGTCCGTTAACATTTCATTGTTGTTATTGTAGTTAACTAAAGGTTATTTACTGATTATCTCACCTCTCCTCTCCAGGCCCACACAATATTATAACTTTATAACCGTCTTTAAACAATGATTTATTAATAAGATTTATAGGACTTTTCCCTCAATCCCAACTTAGTTAGTTACGTGCTAAGAAAATAAACATTAGACATCTAAGACAATCTAAGAGATATTAACATTTCTACTTGACAATCACCAAGAATGTATATTAGCATTTCTATGGCCTGGTTATTTATCCTAACTAGGGTTATTATTTCTCTATTAGTATCATAGTAAATTTATGTTAATGGATAAACATTCAATGGTAATCTAAAACAGTCTATAAAGTACTAAAATCTCTACTTAATAATCATCAAAAATTAACTAGCTTTTTTCCATCAATTAGCATTATTAACCAGTATCTTTCCAGTAGCAAAATAGTCTTTCATCTCTCGCCAGTTGTTGTGTCAATTCTGTATCCAGAACCTTTCCAGGGTTTAAGACTTCTCTCCGCACTTTGAAGCTTAAATGATCTCTCATGTGGTTTTGTTGCCCTTGAGTTGTTATTAATGTAAGCTTAACTTTTGTTGTCAGGTTTGTTTCTAAATAGATTTGTCTTATTAACTCCATCTTTTTCGCTCTTTATTTTTCACCAAATTATCAAAGTCACTTTTCCAGCTTCCCTTCTTTCCACTTTCACTCACGTTTACTCCATTTATAAGTTCATCTGAGTTCTTAACTTTGTTTTCTGTATTTTCATTCACTTCTTTAATTTCTGGGGCTATAACCCCATCATGTTTTTTTTGTAATATCCCATAGGCTTATGGTTCTGGGGGACTTCAATTTGCCTTCGCTCGGTGAACACTCTGATGGAGCGCAGGAGTTCATGGCTTCCATGACAGCCATGGGCTTGACCCAGGTAATTCGAGGCCCAACCCACTCAGCGGGTCACACGCTCGACCTCGTATTCCTCTCGGAGCAGTGGAGTTATGATCTTGGTCTGAGGGGAAATGAGATCATTCCCCTGTCATGGTCAGACCACTGCCTACTGAGGCTAGACTTCCGGAGGCCAAACCCCCACCGTAGGGAGGAGGAACCGACCAGGTGGTTCCGCCCCAGGCGACTTATGGACCCAGTAAGGTTCCAGATGGAGCTTGGGGTTATTCCAGATGCTCTCGCCCACAGTTCGGCGGAGACTCTTGCTGCTGCCTGGCACTCGGCAGCATCAGAGTCTCTGGACCGGATTGCGCCACTACGACCCCTCCGGGTCAGCGGCCCACGGAGGCCTCCTTGGTTCACCGAGGAGCTCCGTGAGATAAAGTGCCGGAGGAGACACCTAGAGCACCTGTGGAGGTCCGATAGGTCCGAGTCGAGCCGGGCACTGTTGACAGCTTGCACCAAGGAGTATATTCGGGCTCTAAGAACAGCCAAAAGATCACACATTGCCTCCTTGGTAGCGTCCGCCGAGTCCCGCCCAGCCGCCCTGTTTAGGATAACCCGCTCCCTCCTAAATAGGAGGGAGACGGAGAACCCCTTACAGGGTAAGGCTGAGGAGTATGTACAGTTCTTGGCGGACAAAGTTGCTCGGTTTCGATCGGACCTGGACTCCACTCCTGCAGATCCAGCCGAGACACAAGGGAATGATCTGGCAGACCATCTCTGGGTTGAGTTTCAGGATGTTTCCTCCGGGGATGTGGACAAGGCTATGCGAGCTGTGAGTGCCTCCACCTGTATACTGGACCCGTGTCCCTCCTGGCTGGTTGCCAACAGCAGTGAGGTGACACGAGGCTGGATCCAGGCGGTTGTTACCACCTCTCTTCGGGAGGGGCATCTCCCCACCGCGCTGAAGGCGGCGGTGGTGAGACCCCTCCTGAAGAAACCGTCCTTGGATCCAGCAGTTCTTAACAACTACCGTCCAGTCTCCAACCTCCCCTTTGTGGGGAAGGTTGTTGAGAAGGTGGTTGCCTTCCAGCTTCAGCGTACCTTGGAGGAAGCTAACTATCTTGACCCCTTCCAGTCTGGCTTCAGGCCCGGTTACAGCACAGAAACCGCTTTGGTCGCATTGACCGATGATCTCTGGAGAGCCAGAGATGGAGGCTATGCATCCATCCTGGTTCTCCTTGACCTCTCAGCGGCTTTCGATACCATCGACCATGGTATCCTTCTGCGACGACTGCGGGAGGTGGGGGTGGGTGGCACTGTTTTGCAGTGGTTCTCCTCCTACCTCTCGGACATGTCGCAGTCGGTGTTGGTGGGGGGGCAGAGATCGTCCCCGAGGCCCCTTACTTGTGGGGTGCCGCAGGGCTCGGTCTTATCCCCCCTACTATTTAACATATACATGAAACTGCTGGGCGAGATCATTCAGAGGCACGGGATAAAATACCATCAGTACGCGGACGATACACAGTTGTATCTGTCCGCCCCGTGCCAACTCAATGAAGCGGTGGAAGTGATGAACCGGGGCCTTGAGGCTGTCAAAGACTGGATGAGAGCTAACAAACTGGTGCTCAACCCGGAAAAGACCGAGTGGCTGTTGTGTTTTCCTCCCAATAATTTGGCTAATGTTCCATCAATCAGGCTGGGGGGACAAAATTTATACCCCTCAGACAGGGTCCGCAACTTGGGAGTCCTCCTGGACCCACAGCTGAGTTTCGACCATCATTTGTCAGCTGTGACCAGGGGGGCATTTGCTCAGGTTCGCCTGATGCGCCAGTTGCGGCCCTACCTGAATCGGGAGGCACTCACAACAGTCACTCGAGCCCTTGTGATCTCCAGGCTGGAATACTGCAATGTGCTCTACATGGGGCTGCCCTTGAAGAGCATCCGGCGACTTCAGCTAGTCCAGAATGCGGCCGCGCGAGTGATCGTGGGCGCACCACGGTTCGCCCACATAACACCGATCCTCCGTGAGCTGCGCTGGCTACCTGTTGATCTCCGGGTGCACTTCAAGGTCCTACTTACCACTCACAAAGCGCTCCATGGTAGTGGATCTGGCTATTTGAGAGACCGCCTTCTGCCAATTACCTCCTTGCGTCCCATCAGATCGCACAGGGTAGGCCTCCTCCGAATTCCATCCGCCAGTCAGTGCCGACTGGCGACTACGCGGAGGAGAGCCTTCTCAGTTGCAGCTCCGACGCTATGGAACAATCTCCCCGTGGAGATCCGCACCCTCACCACCGCCCAGGCCTTCTGCACGGCCCTTAAGATCTGGCTATACCGTCAGGCCTGGAGATAAAAAATCTTAGTTCGTCCCCTCCCGAATGATGAATGAATGTTGTGCTCTATTTTTAATATTATGTATTGTCTTATGTTTTTTTTGTCTTTGTACCCCCTTCCCCGTGTTTTGTAAGCCGCCCTGAGTCCCCTCAGGGAAAAGGGCGGCCTATAAATTATAATAAACATTCTAAACATTCTAAACATTCTAGTCTGTCCCATTTCTTGTCAAATCTCTCAAGTCCTTCTGAGATGTTTTGAAGTCCAGCCAAAATGTTTTGAATTAACAAGTTTTCTTCATCTGAGTATTGTTCCATTTTTTAGAGTTAGGAAAAATATAGAGAAAGAGCAAAAAGAAGAATTTGGTACTATCTGCCACTCTAGCCTGTCACAGATTTTGAAGAATATATCTACTTTTATTTTAGACAAATGTTCTTTTATGGTTTTCAAAGTTTTTCTTTCCTTTTCCAATTCTTGTCAAAATATTTTCCACACACCACTATTTGTGATCTTGGGTCTTTATCAGGTTTTAAAGAGACGTTCCAAATCCTTTTGTTGCACAGTCAGTATAGTCAGATAAGAGTGAACAAAAGAAACATTGTTACAACAGCAAAGGAAAAAAAGCTTCAGACTTGGGCTTCCAAGTGTCAGATTCGATTCTTTTAAAACCCCTTTCCTTAAGTATGTTTAATATAATATTGTAACAAGTAGAAGAAGAAATTTATTAAAGTAAAAAGAGTTTTAATTTAAGCCAAAAAGGTTAAAGTAGTAAAGGGAAATAGGGGAAAAAAAGATCCCTTCACCTCAAGCAGAAAAAACGGAAGCATTGCAATAACTCAATCCACAAAAGATTACAAGCAAGAGCAAAAAACTTTCTAAGGCAGTCCAATAGGGATTAAATATGCTGCTTTGTTCTTGCTTAATGGACTAATTAAGCTTAAGAAAAGAGTTTCTTAGGGCAATCTTCTAAAAGAAAAGAAAAGAAAATCTCACCAGATAGAAACACTTTCATTTCTCTCCTCCTGGGGCTGTTTCCAACTATGTCAGCTGGGGCGGGGGCTGCCTGTCTGCCGCCGGTTGGAAGTACTTCCCTTGGGTCAATCAGGGACTTTGTGGTGTCCCTGCGACCAGCAAGGTCTTGTCTTCCCAATCACAGTCTCTTCGGGACGGTTTAGGTCCTGCCGAACTATCCAGGGGCAAAAGTGTCATCAGCGGATTCGGACAGTCAAATCCGCACAATGTATCGTTGTGACGTTGGCTCCTCCTCCCAAAAACATTTTTTAAGGTAGGAAAATAATTTGACATCATGAGATTAGTGTCCCTAGACATGTGATGGAGAGTAAGGTATCTGTCACTTGTAAAGTTTAGAATGTTTATCAAACTCTTTACTCTGTGGCAGTCAATATTATCCAGAATGCTATAAGCAGCAACAACAACAGCTATCAATCAACAGTCACTATTATTTCCCACCATAGATTCATTTCTGCAGAAAACAAATGCAAGATCTTTTCAGTTACTAGGTATTTCCAAAGTTTTTACTGTCTGAAGTCTGAAATGGGTCAGCAAGAATATTGGAATAGGGAAGGTTCTAAATCAGATGAAGAATGTCAAGTTATTTGGTTAGCTTTGAATCTCTGTGGATAAGGAGTCATTGAAACTATAGTTCATGTCCTGCTGTATTGCATCTTCTATAAGGACTCACAGACTCAATTTGTAACAACTTACCTAATAAAATATTGGGCGAATGCTGATCTTTTTTACACACAACTACTATTATCAGAGCAGTATGAAGTAGTTTCTCTGAATGTGGCCAAATTCTGCTATGTTGTATATAAAATTAGGCAATTTTTAAGTGCCCACTGTTAATCCCCACCAATCGCAATATATTATTGTATTTGTTCTTTACTTTTATTTTTTATTGTTGTTTCGATGCTTTTATTTACTGGTCTGTGATCATAATAAAGATTGACTGATTATAAATCTAGGTCTATGTAAATCTAGGTAGATTCCAAGGTAAGTGTCATTGTTATGGGCTTTGGTGACCTTTAAAAATCCTTGGAAGAAACAAAGACAGTTTTTTTGAAAATTAGTTGAAGTTCTGCTCTTTATTATTACAAAGTTTTCCTGAAGTATATTTAATTATCTAGAACAAATGTCAAACTTTCTAAAATAGGAGTCTACTGCCACTTACATTATAATTTTATTCTATTAGTAATAGTAATTCGGTCCTCAAGCTCCCTAAGCTCCAATATGCTTAAACATATTTATTTAAAGAAAGATATTTAAATGAACGAAAAGTAAAATGGTAAAATAAATGATTACTAAAAAGAAAGAACAAATAAAGGAAAATATTTGTAGCTCAGGGTTCACATGAGAAGTTCTTGATGCTCCCGGAGCTTGCTTATTTTATTACCCAAACTAGTAATCATTGTGCTATAAGCTCCATTTCACAGAGTGATTAACTCTGTTTCAAAGCACCCCATGTGCAACCAGATGAAGCTTTGTCTCCCTCTGGGCAAAAAGTGTTTAGGCACCTATGGGGCGTTTGGAAAGGGAGTGATTTGCTCCATTCCCAAGCACCTCATACGCACCCAAACACTTTTCGCTTGGAAGGAGAAATGACAGAGATTGGAAGCTTCGTCTGCTTGCAAATGGGGCAATTAGTTCCATTTCAAAGTGCCCCTTTTGCAAGCAGAGAAAGCTTCCAGTCTCCCTCTGAGCAAAAAGTGCATGGGAGAACCAGACGGAGGCTGAGACCTGGGGGTGGGGAGGCAGGCAATCCCAATGCACTGTCCACTCTGTCCCACCATCTCTCGGCTTGTCCACAGCAAAAAGTATTTAGCAATAGCAATAGCAATAGCAGTTAGACTTATATACTGCTTCATAGGGCTTTCAGCCCTCTCTAAGCGGTTTACAGAGTCAGCATATCGCCCCCACAATCTGGGACCTCATTTCACCCACCTCGGAAGGATGGAAAGCTGAGTCAACCCTGAACCGGTGAGATTTGAACCGCTGAACTGCAGATAACAGTCAGCTGAAGTGGCCTGCAGTACTACACTCTACCCACTGTGCCACCTTCTATGGGGCGTTTGGGAAGGGATTGATTTGCTCCATTCCCAAGCACCCCATAGGCACCCAAACACTTTTCGCTTGAATGGGGAAATGATAGAGACTGGAAACTTCATCTGTTTGCAAATGGGGCAATTAGTTCCATTTCAAAGTGCGCCTTTTGCAAGCAGAGAAAGCTTCCGGTCTCCCTCTGGGCAAAAAGTGCATGGGCAAACTAAACAGAGGCTGAGACCTGGGGGGGGGGGAGGCAGGCAATCCCAATGCACTGTCCACTCTGTCCCACCATCTCTCGGCTTGCCCACAGGCGAAGGGAGAGCAGACGGCATACAGGAGGAGGCCCTGGGAAGGCTGGAGCCGGGAAATGACGCGTTCCCTGGCCAAGGCAAACAACAAGCGGATGGAACTTCCGGAGCCTCAGAATGATGCGCCCCTGGCCCCCATCCCCGACCCAAGGCAAAGGGCAAGCGGGTGGCATGCTTACCTTTGGTGAGCTGAGCAGAGCGAATGAGGTGCGGAGGCCACTGCCAAGGCAATTAGCTGGGCCGCGTGGTGAAGGCAACCTATAGGGCTGGGATGGGCAGGTTGAGCATTAAGTGGGAGGGTGGGGCAAAGAGACAGGCAGGGGCAGGGGCAGACAGAAGTATTTACCGGTTTGACGAATCAGTCAAAATTTCCGCTACTGGTTCGCCCGAACTGGTCCGAACCAACTAAATACCCCCGCTGGTCCTATGTTGGCTACTTTCTAATAACATAATGTTAATTGTAAGTATTCAGAGTCAGTACTTGAGAATAATAAAGAAAACCTGCGGAGACTTTTGCAAATAGTTCAAATTTGTATTCTGTTCAAGTGAAACAATTTCAAAAAGTGCTATAAAACTGGGCACAAAGGTTTCAAAATTGCTTTGTCATGTCTCTGTGCTTGGCAGGAAAGGCATTATCCAGGAAAATATAAATTGTATAGACAGTTTAATTTGGTAAGTAAAATGAATATAGTTGGGGGATGGGGAGGAAAATCATCCTGTATGCTTATAGAACATTCATGATACATTTTTCTCTCTCAGATGTAAGACTTGGAAAATAAAATTTGGAGCCCTGTCATTAAGTACCAACCATTGGTCTCTCTACCTGTTCGAAAAGCACTGTTAGTGCTTTCTGTCCGTGATCTATTTAGAATAATACTGTCTGGGCCTGGTTAGGCAATTTCTTGCTATTTAGAATGAATGACTCCCACATTCCCTTGCCATTGACTGGTCTGAGTGGTTTGACAGGAATTTAAAGTTTAAAGTATCTGGCAATTGCCTAGGTGCATTTCTGTGCAGAAAATAACTAGGTTTCATTCAGAGATTTTCATAGCATTATGACTGGAGATGCTAAGTATTGAACTTCGCTTTCTGTTTGCAAGGTAGCATTCCACCACTGGACTACAGCCCAATTTTTCCCCACAATGCTGGAAAATCAACCTATCATCAATGCTGCTGCGAATTTATTTTAGGAATCTTAAAAGCCCATCCAGTGAGTCACCCAGGAATATATTTTAATTTGGACTTGTGAGGTTCCAAAAATGTGATCACTATACTACATTGTGTTTTTGCAGTCCATGGAAGGAAATCTAATCTGTGCAAATATGAAGAGGTGTAGTTTCTCTCCATCAATAGGAGGTCAGAGTTTAAAAGAAATTCAAAGTGTGGTTGCTATGCTCAGCTTTTAATACTGCAGTGTTCAGAGTTCAGGAAGTCTTGTGACAAGATCAGCCTTAAGATCAGAGGCTTATTGTCTCCTTTCTACCCCTACTCCACAGGGCAATGCAGCTTTTGTCCTTGGTCTCCTGAGCCTCTGTGACCCTATTCAGACAACTCATCCATCTCAATGAAATACGTGGTGTTCAAGTATCAATGGTATTAATTTGTGTTTTGCTTTATGATGGAAAGGAGTTGTAACATCCTGGGGCTCTAGCTGTAGCTATTGGTAAGTGAGGAAATGAAATAAAGGGATAGAAAGAAGAAAGGGAGTTGTAATGTAATAAGAAATTTAACACTTTGCTAAGCATTGTGGAGAATCAAGTTCCCAGGAATTTTGGAGAAGTCATTGGAAATATGTTTACACATATCCAAAGTAAGGACATTTGGTGTGGTGAAACAATTTTATTATTGGTTGGATTGTGGGATAAACTATATATGGCAGTGGACATTTACTTGAGTCACCTGGAACTCTTGCTTCATAAATGCGTTTCTTTGGCTAACTTGTGTTCTGCTTATAATGTTGTGACACCTGCATGTTTTAGGCCAGTTTCTTTTATTCTTCTTAAGGGAAAGAGGAATTGTTACTGACCATTAAAAGCTTTATTAAGAAGAACCAAAAGGTTCTCTAATCGAGTGGTCAATAATAAGCCAGGTTTTTAGTCATTACCGTCATGGAAAATATTTCTTTTTACATTCTTCACAAATAAAGACGCTTCTGTCACAACTCAACAAATCTAAATCGTAGGGATCACGAGGAAGGAACATTGCTGGAAGGACAGTTGGAAAGATCTTGCCAACTGTTCTCTCCCCATCCATACTCAAATGTATATTCATTCACCAATATCTACTTTTGGGTAAATAAGTAGAAAAGTGGCACATAGCCCAGACTATTTATCAGTAATTATGCTTTGCTTATGTAGGGCTCTGGTAAAAATTCCACTCTGTTTTTATTTTTCTCCAGGTTATTATGTGATGTCGGAGTGAGACAGAAGCAAAGATAGACAACTAGGAATGGCTGTCGAGCACAGGAAGTTACCCAGGTGAGTACAGATTCCTGAACTAATATCTGGAAATAAGGCTGTTTTGGATGTAAGGACATGTCCAGTTGGTGAGGAAATTCATCAGATTAAATAGCTGAGTTTAACATAGAAATGGCATAATTTCTAAGGATAGTTGCCATGGAGGTAATTTTTAACGTACAACCATTTGTTAAGTGAACATTCAAAGTTACAATAGTACTGAAAATGTGACTAGTGAATAGTTTTCACACTTAAAAATTAATAGTTTTCACACATTGTAGCATCCCCGTGGTCACATGATCAAGATTTGGGCGCTTGGCCACTGGCATGTCCTTATGACATTGCACTGTTCTGGGGTCATGTGATCACTTTAACCTTCCCAACTGGCTTCTGACAAGCAAAATCATGGAGGAAGCCAGATTCACTTAAAATCCATAGTGATTCACTGAACAACTATGGCAAAAAAGATTGTAAAAGGTAGTTCAACTCACTTAATTACTATATTGCTTAGCAATAGAAAGTGTGGGTTCAATTGTGGCCGTAAGTCAAAGAGGTTGCTATTTCTGTCAATTATACATAATTCAATTTTAAAGATCTGCTCTGGGATTTAGTTTGGACACAGCACATGGAGTCGTCTTCCAGTTTTCAAAGCAAAGCTCAACATTTTTTTTTTCTGAAAAAGGTTTTTATTTTTTATTTTTTCATTTTCATACACTCACATATATACTGTGCATAGCCGGAGCCATATAACATTAAACAATAAGCGCAGCAATTCCTCTTGTCAACAATACCCCCCAAAATAGAAACCCAATATACCTCTTCCACTCTCTGTACACCTCTTTCTTCCACCCCCCTCCAACTTTCTATCTTCCCTCCATCATCCCCCTCTACCCTACTTCCTCTCCCCCTCTACCACTCCTCTCTCCCGATCCACTCCCGCCCTTCCTTCTCACCCTCCCTCCCATCCTCTCTCCCGCCCTCTCTACCCATCTTTCTTCTATCCCACTCCTCCTCCCCTTGGTGTATTTCCACTATATGTCAATGTACTTAACTTATCCTATTTTTACAGAGAAATTAAAGAAAAACAGTATACATGTGAAGTCGTATTACATTGCAATCTAACACATCGTATCTAACCTAGTATATATCCCTCCCTCCCCCCACCCTCCCCCCAACACCCCACCTCCCTCCCCCCCGACTTCTCAGAGCCCGTACACGGTATAGATTTTTAACAAACACAGTCTAAAATATATTGAGAAAAAAGAAATTAAAAAAAGGGTTAATAACATCTCTACATTGATCTTAGCTTCCTCTTGCTACGCTAACTTTGAACAGTTTAAATCATTCCTGATCTTAATCATAGGCTATTTGGAATTTCTTAGTCGCATATTTGTTTTGTATATAGTCAATCCATTTTTTCCAGTCTCGTTTATATCTCTCATTTGAATGATCTTTAAGATATGCTGATATTTTAGGCATCTCGGCTAAATTTGTAACTTTCAATATCCATTCTTGAGTTGTAGGCAAGTCTTCCTTCTTCCAGTATTGCACCACCAACAGTCTTGCTGCCATTATTAGGTGCAGAATCAAGTTAGTCTCTACCACTGTAAAGTCAGTACTTATACCTAGTAAAAATAACTGAGGAGTAAACTTTAACCTTCTTTTAAAGATATTTTGCATAATCCACCATATTTTTATCCAAAATGCCTTAACCTTTTGGCAGGTCCACCATATATGAAAATCGAGAGAACCACATCTCCAACATTTAGGCTGTAAATTTGGATACATAGAAGCCAGCTTTTTAGGATCTAAATGCCATCTATAGAACATCTTATAAAAATTTTCTCTTAGGTTTTGAGCTTGTGTAAATTTCACATTTCTTACCCAGATTCTTTCCCATGTATCCAACATTATTGGTTCTTCAATATTTTGAGCCCACTTTATCATACAATCTTTAACTAATTCTGTTTCCGAATCCATCTGTATTAATACATTATATATCCTCTTTATATGCATTAAGCTTTGATCTCTTATTTGTTTAAACAGATTATCCTCAACTTGGATAAAACCAATTTTTTGATCTATTTTCCACCTGGCCTGTAATTGCCCATACTGGAACCATGTTTGAACTACCTTCTCCTTTTTTAATACCTCTAAAGATTTTAGTTGTAGTACCCCCCTTTCCAAAATGAGAAGCTGTCTGTAGGTAATTCTATCCTGTTTTTGTGCTATATTCATATTTTCAATTACATGTCTAGGAATTGCCCACATGGGTATCTTGTCATTTAATTTATATTGGTATTTTTTCCAAACCCGCAGTAAAGCATTTCTTAAAATATGACTTTTAAAATTCTTGTCCAATTTTTTGTTGAATAACAGGTAAGCATGCCAACCATATACCAGATCGTGTCCCTCAATATTCAATATTCTATCATTAGTTAAATGAGTCCAATCACTAATTACAGATAGCGCCACTGCACTATAATATAGTTTTAGGTTAGGTAATTTCAAGCCTCCTCTCTCGTGTACATCTTGCATTATTTTCATCTTTACCCTCGGCTTCTTTCCTGCCCATACAAATTTGTTGATACCCTTCTGCCATTCTAAAAGATTTGCATCTTTTTTAAGGATAGGTAACATTTGGAAGAGAAATTAAATTTTTGGTAAGATGTTCATTTTCACTGCCGCTATCCTACCCAGCAAAGATAAGGGCAATTTCTCCCATTTTTTCATCTCTATCTGTATACTATGCCAAAGTGGTTCATAATTATGCTTATATAGTTTCCCATTTGAAGTTAAAATATTAATGCCAAGATATTTGACTTTTTGGACTACCTCACATCCTAGCATCCCTCCTAGTTCTTCCTTTTGTTTAGTATTCATATTTATAGCTAATATTTTTGTTTTTCCTAAATTTATTTTAAAACCAGATACTTGACCATATTGATTAATCGTATTCATTAAAACCATACTGGATTCCTTCGGTTGTTCCAATATTATGACCAAATCATCCGCAAAAGCGCGCACTCTGTATTCTTGCTGCCTAATCTTGATCCCTTTTAGACCATCCAAGCCCCGTATTTTATTCAACAATACTTCCAAAGTTATAATAAACAATAGTGGGGACAAAGGACAGCCCTGTCTTGTACCTTTTCCTATTTGAAAAGAGTCTGTTAAACTTCCATTGACTATGATTTGTGCTGTTTGCTGTTGGTATATTGCTTTAATTGACCGTAAAAAGCTATCTCCTATCTGCATTTTTTGCAATATCTTCAACAGAAATTGCCAGTTAACTCGATCAAAGGCCTTCTCAGCATCCAAAAATATGAACGCAGCAGGAATTTGGTTGTTCTTTCCCAAATATTCTAATGCATTAATAATTAATCTAACATTACTTTTCATCTGTCTCCCCTGTATAAAACCTGTTTGGTCGGTGTGTATCAATTGTTGAATAACCAGCATTAACCTATTTGCTAGTATTTTAGTAAAAATTTTATAATCTACATTAAGTAATGAGATAGGTCTATAATTTTTTGGTTGGGTAGTATCTTGATCTTCTTTGGGTATCAAAGATATAAACGCTGTCCTTCAAGATGGAGGCACCCTGGTTGTTTTGAAAGAGATACCACCTCCAATGTTAAGAGCCAGGAGAGACTACGCTTTTTGGGTCGAAGAACTCAGAAATCGTCAGATACAGTATAGATGGGATGCACCATTTGGCATCATATTTACATTTGATAAGCAAAGGTACCGCCTCAACTCTGTATGGAAAGCCCGAGATTTTTATTATAATATATTGAAGGCCGGACACCCTGCACCATCTGGACCTAGAGAAAGACTACAAGAAGGACAGGATAGACAGCAAACTACACAACCACCAGACAAGATGGAGCATCTTTCTTCTCTAGAAGTGCAAGGTGCTATGGAACCAAGACCTAGCCGCATGACTACTAGACGTATGGAGAAACAAGCTAAAAAGCAACAGCATCAACATTCATCGGCCATCGATCAAGGATCTACAACAACAAATCTGGAAGCAATGGGAGGAGCTAGACCTAAGGTTAAACAGGCCGTGCAGGAAGCTCTAAAAATGCTTCAACCAACCAAAGATGACAACTAAGATTTTAACATGGAATGTCAACGGACTGAACTCTCCACAGAAGAGGAAGAAAATATTTCATTATCTCAAACAGTTTAAGAACGATGTAATTTGTTTGCAAGAAACTCATATCAAGTCAACTGATCAAAAATATTTGATCAACTCAAAACTTGGTCAACATTTTGCAGCTTCTGCTATGGAAAAGAAGAATGGTATAGTTGTATACTTAAGAAAAGATATGAAAGCTGAATTAATAGAAGCAGATCCCTTCGGAAGATATATTGCTTTAGACTTAATCTTAGAAGGGAAAAAGACATTACTTTTGGGAATTTATGCTCCCAATCAACAGCAAGATAGATTCTATAGAAATCTTCATGCTAAATTAGTACAGTGGGACTATAGTTCCTGTATACTATTGGGTGACTGGAATGGAGTGATAGACACTAAGAGAGATAAGAAGATTTCCCGCCTAAATACCAAGATGCGAGCAAAGTTACCCAAATCTTTCTTTGACATTATGGATGATTTTGAATTGAGAGATATTTGGCGAGAAAGAAATGCAGAGGAATGTGACTTCACTTTCTTCTCGGACAGGCATCAATCCCTCTCAAGGATTGATTTTATTCTAACCACTAATGATTTGCTTTCTAGGGTCAAGAAAACAAAGATTGCGGCTAGGGTCCTTTCGGACCATAACCCAGTTTGGATGGAGTTGGGAAGGGTAGTGCAGGCAAGAAGGTCTTGGAGATTGAATGAAAACTTATTTAGATATGAAAAGTATATAATGATTGTAAAAAATTACTATCTGAATATTTTGTTTTGAATATGAATAAGGGTACATCTATGGAATTTGTATGGGACGCAAGCAAAGCGTATATGAGAGGAGTTTTGATGAATATAAATAAAACACATAGAAATAAGCAAGGGTTAAAACGAACAGAACTGGAAGAGGAAATTAAGAGAAAAGAGCTGGAGTTAACAATGAACACAGACGATACAAAGGTTAAGGAAGCTATTAACATATTAAAATCTCAATTTGACATGTTGATCTCTGACCAGGTGGCTACTAATCTATTATATGCAAAACACAATACTTTTTGTAATGCAAACAAACCTGGCAGATGGTTAGCTTATCAGATTAGGAAAAAAAGGAAAACTCGAAATATATCTAAACTGATTTACAGAGGGAAGGAGGTGTTTCAACAGGAAGAGATTCAAAAGGCTTTCTGGGAATTTTTTACAGAACTGTATAAAGGGGATAAAATTAATGGTTTAGACATAGACAAATATTTAGACAAAGAGAAAATACCTTCAGTTAGAGAAGAACACAGGCAAAAATTGAATCAACCAATAACCTCGGGGGAAATCCTGCAGGTAATTAAGCAATTAAAGTCAGGGAAAGCACCAGGTACAGATGGCTTGACAGCGGTTTACTATAAAAACTTACAGTTAGAAATGGTAGAACCTCTTAGAGAATTATTTAATATGATTCAAACGGAAGGTAAAGTCCCTCCATCTTGGAAGACAGCGTTTATATCTTTGATACCCAAAGAAGATCAAGATACTACTCAACCCAAAAATTATAGACCTATTTCATTACTGAATGTAGATTATAAAATTTTTACTAAAATATTAGCAAATAGGTTAATGTTGGTCACTCAACAATTGATACATACGGACCAAACAGGTTTTATACAAGGGAGACAGATGAAAAGTAATGTTAGATTAATTATTAATGCACTAGAATATTTGGGAAAGAACAACCAGATCCCTGCTGCGTTTATATTTTTGGATGCTGAGAAGGCCTTTGATCGAGTTAACTGGCAATTTCTGTTGAAGATACTGCAAAAAATGCAGATAGGAGATAATTTTTTACAGTCAATTAAAGCAATATACCAACAGCAAACAGCACAAATCATAGTCAATGGAAGTCTAACAGACTCTTTTCAAATTGGAAAAGGTACAAGACAGGGCTGTCCTTGGTCCCCATTATTGTTTATTATAACTTTGGAAGTATTGTTGAATAAAATACGGGGCTTGGATGGTTTAAAAGGGATCAAGATTAGGCAGCAAGAATATAGAGTGCGCGCTTTTGCGGATGATTTGGTCATAATATTGGAACAACCGCAGGAATCTAGTATGGTTTTAATGAATATGATTAATCAATATGGTCAAGTGTCGGGCTTTAAAATAAACTTAGGAAAAACCAAAATATTAGCTATAAATATGAATATTAAACAAAAGGAAGAATTAGGAGTGATGCTAGGATGTGAGGTAGTTAAAAAAGTCAAATATCTTGGAGTTAACATTTTAACTTCAAATGGGAAATTATATAAGCATAATTATGAACCACTTTGGCATAGCATACAGACAGAGATGAAAAAATGGGAGAAATTGCACTTATCTTTGCTGGGTAGGATAGCGGCAGTGAAAATGAACATTTTACCAAAATTTTTATTTCTCTTCCAAATGTTACCTATACTTAAAAAAGATGCGAACCTTTTAGAATGGCAGAAGGGTATCAACAAATTTGTGTGGGCAGGAAAGAAGCCGAGGGTAAAGATGAAAATAATGCAAGATGTACGTGAGAGAGGAGGATTGAAACTACCTAATTTAAAACT
Organism: Thamnophis elegans; assembly: GCF_009769535.1. Taxonomy (NCBI): domain Eukaryota; kingdom Metazoa; phylum Chordata; class Lepidosauria; order Squamata; family Natricidae; genus Thamnophis; species Thamnophis elegans. Next base: position 85,689,992 of record NC_045558.1, on the reverse strand, counting down.
ATATTATGATGCAGTGGCATTATCTGTAATTAGTGATTGGATTCACTTAACCAATGATAGAATATTGAACATTGAGGGACACGATCTGGTATTTGGTTGGCATGCTTACCTGTTATTCAACAAAAAATTGGATAAGAACTTTAAAAGTCATATTTTAAGAAATGCTTTATTGCGGGTCTGGAAGAAATACCAATATAAATTAAATGACAAGATACCCATGTGGGCAATTCCTAGACACGCAATTGAAAATATGAATACAGCACAAAAACAGGACAGAATTACCTACAGACAGCTTCTTACCTCGGAAAGGGGGGTATTACAATTAAAATCTTTAGAGGTATTAAAAGAGGAGAAGGTAGTCCAAACATGGTTCCAGTATGGGCAATTACAGGCTAGGTGGAAAATAGATCAAAAAATTGGTTTTATTCAAGTTGAGGATAATCTGTTTAAACAAATAAGAGATCAAAGCTTAATGCATATAAAGAGGATATATAATGTATTAATACAGATGGATTCGGAAACAGAATTAGTTAAAGATTGTATGATAAAATGGGCTCAAAATATTGAGGAACCAATAATGTTGGATACATGGGAAAGAATCTGGGTAAGAAATGTGAAATTTACACAAGCTCAAAATCTGAGAGAAAATTTTTACAAGATGTTCTATAGATGGCATTTAGATCCTAAAAAGTTGGCTTCTATGTATCCGAATGTACAGCCTAAATGTTGGAGGTGTGGCTCTCTCGATGCTACATATTATCATATATGGTGGACCTGCCAAAAGGTTAAGGCATTTTGGATAAAAATATGGTGGGTCATGCAAAATGTTTTTAAAAGAAGGATAAAGTTTAGTCCTCAGTTATTTTTACTAGGTATATGTACTGACTTTACAGTGGTAGAGACCAATTTGATTCTGCACCTGATAACTGCAGCAAGACTGTTGGTGGCGCAATATTGGAAGAAGGAAGACTTGCCTACAATTCAAGAATGGACATTGAAAGTAACAAACTTAGCTGAAATGGCTAAAATATCGGCATATCTCAAAGATTATTCAAATGAGAGATATAAACGAGACTGGAAAAAATGGATTGACTATATACAAAATAAATACGGGACTAAGAAATTCCAGTTAGCCTATGCTTAAGATCAGAAATGATTTAAACTGTTAAAAGTCAGTTCAGTAAGAAGAAGCTAAGGTCAATCTAGAATGTCATTAATTTCTTTATTTCTTTTTTCTCAATAGATTTTAGACTGTGTTAGTTAAAAATCCATACCGTGTACGGGTTCTGGGAAGTCGGGGGGGAAGGAGGAGGGGGGGTGGGGGGGTGGAGGGAGGGAGGGGTACACACAACAAAAAAAAATTGTATTTCAATGTCTTAATGATTGACAAATGATGACATATTTGTGTTTTTTTTAAAAGAAAAATAAAAAAGTTCTGTTAAAAAAAAAAAAAAAAGATGGAGGCACCTTACCTTCCATTTGAATCTTATTAAATAATTCTCTAAGAGGTTGTACCATTTCTAACTGTAAATTTTTATAGTAAACCGCTGTCAAACCATCTATACCTGGTGCTTTCCCTAACTTTAGTTGCTTAATTACCTGCAAATTTCCCCCCGAGGTTATTGGTTGTTTCAATTTTTGCCTGTGCTCTTCTCTAACTGGACTTCCTGGGCGGGACCTTGCTGATGGTAGCAGCTTAACAGAGCTGCTCCCAAGTTCCTGGTCGCGTTATCTGTTCAGGCAAGAAGCACCTCAAGGTGAGGCAACAAAAAATCCTGCAAGGAACCCTCAAGCGGATCTCCTATAACTCCCCTTATAGCCCTGGGAGAAACAGAGGGGGAAGGGGACACATCCATCCTGTAATGTCTGCCTTCTCTGTCTGGAGAAGGGGCCTGTGAAAACACAGGACTGGAGGCCCTGGATGGGGGCCTGGACTCACATAGTTCCTGGTTTGAAGAAGATGTTCAGCCCTGGCCACACGTTTCTCCAGGGCCCACTGTATGTGCTGTTCATCACACAGAGTGGCCCTGGAAGGACTGTCAGGCCTGCAATTATGTTCCTTTTAGGATCTTTGGCCTGCCACACTCTCTCTTATTTCATTATGCTGTTTCATTAGCGTAGTAGTTGGGAGGGGGGAATAGAAAGGAGTAGAATTGTGGAATGTGTTGTTGTCATTCTTTTCTAGAAGCCCAAGGTCATCTTTTGTCTCTAAACCTCTGCACCTGACCGGAACCAGCTGGATGGAGATGCCAGCGTGGAAGAAGAAGATTGGACCATATGATGGATTTGTGGGTGTGGGGACAAGATCATGAACGTTCAATTAGGTGGTAATCCTAGGTAATTTCCAGAATTGGGATTCCACAGCTGTGCCAAGATGTCTGACTTATTAAATTAAACTGTAAGGATTGTTTTGCCTTGGACTCTGATTTAATTCTGCATGATACTTGGAATTATCCCAATTCTCCCTTCAAAATAAATCACCAGCAGTCCCCCTCACGGGGGCTGATGGGGTTACTGTTTCCCAACGCTGACTGACTGACCCGGTCAGTGTAAAATATCAGTGAGCAATTATGAGAAAGCCTTTTGGGATAAGAAGCTGAGATAAGATGCTTTTCTTCAAATCTTCAAAGGTGAAGGAGTTCTCTTTTAAAATTTATTGCCACTGGCAAGAAGCCCAGCCTCTGGGGGATAGAGGAGGGGAATGGGGAAGCTTATTCTCAACGTGACTAAAGGATGGCCAGATGATCTGATGAATGGAGATTCCAGCCACCCTCATGCAGTCATCCCTGATGGACTTCCCGGACCATTTTGGACAACTCAATGTGAGTGCATGCTCTCCCTCCTTCCCCCCATCCAAGGCTTGGAAAAAACCCTGGAGTGGAGATTTTGACTCCTTCCAAACGGGGATAATGGAAATGAACCAAAACTGAGTTGAAGAGAGAATCCCTACCAAGATGGGATTTTCAACCCAGCCAGCAAGAAGGGATTTGGCCAGCACCTTTCACTTGCCAGCCACCAGAAATTGGGCTGCAGCTAGTGAATGAAGCACCACTAAATTGGGTTTTCTTCCTAGAGTATGGATGGATAAGATGCCAGTGGGCACCTCTTGGGCCATCAACATGGAAAAGTCCTCCAAGCCAGCAGAGGGGCCCTTGGGCCAGAAATCCTCCAAGCCAGCAGAGGGGTCCTTGGCACATAAACCTCCCTAGCCAGCCATCGTTGGTTGAACTGCAACCTTTGTATCAGGCAACCTCGGGATGGGTCTTAATCCCAGGTCATGGATGGAAGGGATTCCAATTGGTACCTGTCCTTCCTCAGCAGATGACACCATGGCAGATAACTGGGCAGTGACAAACCAAGGGATTGACCTCCTCATCGGTTCCAGTCTCCCCAGCAATGCCCCAACAGGTTCTTACCCAACCTTCCTACAGAGAATTTCAATTTCAATTTTCAATTTTAATGGATTTGTATGCCGCCCAATCCCGAAGGACTCCAGGCGGCTTACATAAAACAGTTTAAAAAACAAATACTAAAAAAGTTAAGATACAAAACAGAGCGAATTAAAAGAGGACACAACATACACTCAATCTTAATGGGGCTGAAGCTCAGTCAAGATCAGCAGCCCCAGGCCTGCCGGAACAGCCAGGTCTTAACAGACTTTTGGAAGGCCGAGAGAGTGGGGAGGGTCCGGATCTCAGGGGGTAGATCGTTCCATAGGTCCGGGGCAGCTACAGAGAAGGCTCTCCCCGAGGAGCCGCCAGATGACATTGTGTAGTCGACGACACCCGGAGAAGGCCCACCCTGTGTGATCTTATTGGGCGCTGGGAGGTATGTTGCAGGAGGTGGTCATGGAGATATCCAGAAAGGTTCTCAATAATGGAAGAAGGGATTACCAAGGGGCAAGCAACAGAATGGATGGTGGAGAAATGTGATGAGGCGGTTCCTAAGTTTAGAGATGTAACTAGGTTCCTTTCCTCAGGGGTGGGGGGGCAATAAAATGCCACCTTTGCTATCAACATGGCCACAAAGCATCAGAGTGCTTGGCTCCAGCCCCATTGCCACAAATGTGCACACCAATCTCCGCGGCGGTAAAGAGAAGGCCCCAGATGCCACAACAAAAGAGTCATTTGGGCCAACAATCTCTAGAAGAGGACCCCCAACTTAAGGTGATGAAGAGTCCTACCCAGGGGGAGTCCTCAGAGGGGGAAAAGGGCAACCAATCTCTGGAAGAGGATCCTCAACTTAAGGTGATGAAGAGTCCTACCAATGGAGAGGCCTCAGAGGAGGAAAATGCTGAAGATGACCCAATGGTGAATGCACCCATCCACCCCTTCGCCTTCCAAGTCAACCTCCAAGTGTCTGAGATGGGGTTGAAGGGGGAAGTTGAAGCAGTTGTGAGCACCAGTTGTAAGCTCGATGCTTAATCAGCATGTCGATTGTCAAGCAACTAGGCATAAGCACAAGACCTCTAGCCTGTCCCATTCAGGTTAATGGAACGCTAATTGGAGGGGCCCAAACCACGCTACTAACTGACCTGATGAAGTTACAAGTGGGCCGCCACTATGAGCTTCTCAGATTCATTGTGGCTCCAGAGATGCGGGAAAAAATAATCTTGGGGCTTCGTGGCTTGACAAGTGGAAGCCTACAATAAAGTGGGAATACGGTGGTAGGAAATTGATGATTGTGGTTGAGTTCTACCACCGATGGAGAAAAAGGGCCAGCCGAGGATGATTGAATCCAAGAGCCCAGAACCTGCAGCAGAGACAAAAACCCCAGCTGTCCAACAAGTACCCAAACACTTGTTGGCGGATGTTTTGTCGAGAAACCCACAGCATGTCAGTAATGGAAGTCAGGATAAGCTGATGACAGCTATGAAATTGGTGCTCCCAACAGACCAGTGGCTCAACAACAACCAGGAAATCCTAATGATGGAAAATGGATTAGCCTGGAAGGGGTCCAACCCCGCGGGGTTGAGGCTAGAAGTTCTACAGTGAAGCCATGAGGTGGAACTAGGAGGCCACTTTGGATTCCTAAAAATGCTCCACCTTGCCAGGCATCAATTTTGGTGGCCAAAGATGGAATCAGAGGTGGAAGATTACGTAAAAAGCTGTGCTACTTGTGCAACGATAAAACCACAGCCAGAGAAGTCCCCTGGACTGCTACAACAATGGCCAGCCCTAACTGACCATGGGAAGAGGTCGCAATGGACTTCATCGTGCAACTCCCAGACAGCAGTGGAAACAGAGTAATCTGGACAGTTATGGACTTGGTTTCCAAGCAGGCACACTTCATCGCTTGCTCAGGGTTGCCATCCGCAAAGAAATTAGCGAAAATATTTGTGAAACACATTTATCGCCTGCACGGAGAGCCCAAGAGGATCATTTCAGACCGTGAAGTCCAGTTCACAGCGAAGTTCTGGAGAGGGGTCCTGAGATCCATTGGGTCCACATGAGAAATGAGCTCAGAGGTTCATACCAGCATGAACTGCGCAGCAGAGAGAGCCAATGTGGTGGTGGAACAATACATCCGATGTTATGTGGACTATCAGCAAGACAGCTGGTCAGACTTGCTACCCTTCGCCGAAGTGGCGTACAACAATGCGGTTCACAGCAGCGCTGGATTTACTCCTTTCCAGATTACCAATGGCATGAAATTTGTTCCCACGCCTGAGCTGCCAAGAGAATCTCCCTCCTCCATGTCTTTGAATGAATGGATGGACATGCTAAAGAAAGGATGGGAGACTATGAAGAAGGCTCTAGCAGATGCAGCAGGAGCCTACAAGAAGTAAGCTGATAAACATCGCTCGTTTCAGTACCCCTTCCATGTGGGGGACAAAGTTTTTGTGTCTACCAAATATATAAGTTTAAGAATGCCAAGCAAGGAATTTGGTCCAAAATTTCTAAGTCCATTCTCAATAGTGAAGATAGTTAACCCATTTACAGTTCAACTCAGTCTATCCAGAAGTCTAGGGAAAATTTGCCCAGAATTTCATTGTAGCTTGTTGAAGCCTGTAATTGTGTCTAGCATAAGAGCATCCACCCAAGCTTTCTCTCCTCCTGTAGTTCTAGGAGGGGAAACACTGTCTGAGGTGGAAAAGATTGTAGACTCCAGGCTGAATAGGGGTCGCTTACAGTATTTAGTGCAATTGAAGGGTTACCCTTTGTCTGAAGCCACTTGGGTGAAAAGTTGGAACTTAAAAGTGGAGAAGTTAGTAGAATAATTCCCTGAGAAGTTTCCCGATAAGCCAAAGGGTCCCATAGGAGGGGGAAGAGGTGGTTAATTGTGTTGTGTTAACATTTATGTTATTCTCTTTTTAGGAAACGTTTTCTTCTGAGGAGAGGCCGCCTGTCAGGCCTGCTGTTATATCCCTTTTAGGATCTTTGGCCTGCCACACTCTCCTATTTCATTATGCTGTTTCATTAGTGTAGTAATTGGGAGGGGGGAATTGAAAGGAGTAGAATTGTGGAATGTGTTGTTGTCATTCTTTTCTAGAACCCCAAGATCATCTTTTGTCTCTAAACCTCTGCACCTGACCGGAACCAGCTGGTTGGAGATGCCAGCGTGGAAGAAGAAGATTGAACCATGTGATGGATTTGTGGGTGGGGGGACAAGATCATGAACTTTCAACTGGGTGGTAATCCTAGGTAATTTCCAGAATTGGATTCCACAGATGCGCCAAGATGTCTGACTTATTAAATTGGAACTTTAAGGATCATTTTGCCTTGGATTCTGATTTAATTCTGCATGATACTTGGAATGCAGATAACTAGCCTGGGAGTCAGTTGTCTCTTACTTCTATCCACTCCTCAGAAAGTCAGCCGACGATCCGGTGCCTCTGCGAAGGCGACAGCGATGCCTGATGCCCCCTTCGCTCGTAGTTGTCTTCTAACCAATTTGGAAGTCAATTTTAGAAGAAGTCAATTTAAACGAATTGTAGGTAGTAAGAAATTACACAAGTACATAGTAGTTAATAAACTAACAGCCTAATTGGATCATAGACTGAGAGGAACTGGGCAGAAGGAGTAGAGGCATGGCTGCAACAATTTCAGACTATTGACCAATCAGGATTGATGATAGCCTACTGCACCTCTCTTTCTTCAGCAAAAATCTTATCCAGATTTTTTAGAAGATGAGGGCATAGCTGCAGAACCCACCTTTTCTGGGCTTTTCCAACCATCCCACTTCAAAACACTCTTGTTTAAGACTCTGGCTTCTGCTAATTTCAGGGCCCAAGTATCAGCACCAGAGACTACAACAGCACCTGCTTCAGCGGATTCCCTCTTCACAGGAGAAGCAATAGAAACAGAGACTAGTATGTAAACTCTTTATCGATGTTGTGCAATGTCAGTGGCCATCTCTGACATCTATCGATAGGTGTTTTTATAACATGGCCAATGAGCTTGGACAACTACTACAAGTACCTACTATCAACGTCCTGGTGGCGGCCCTCTATACTGCTACCAGCATGTTGGGACCATGCAGTCCTCAAAATAGAAGAAAAGAGGGCTGATTTAACCTCGCAGCAAGGGCACCAGGCAGCAGCTTGGGAAGTTCAAGTGTCCACAGCGGCATCATTCTTCTCTTGGTCCAGTCTCTTCTGGCTGCAGCAGCTTACAGGAGAAAATTCCAGCAACCGATTTGATAGCCCACCACGATCTGAACAAGATCATCATAGCAGTCCAATTCTCTTCTGACACCATCCTCAATGCCACAAGATTTCTGTCCCAAGCCATGGCATCTTCGGTGGCTTCGCGCCGCTTGGCTATCTCAATGGCAGGTGGACATGTGGCATAAGTGACATCTGGCCTCTGCTTCCTACAAAGGGGGGGCAGAGTTTGGCAAATCCCTAGACTCCTTACTGATAGAGAACAAAGACAAGTGTAAGATATTGCCTTCTCCTTTCAGGAAGGAATCAGGTCCCTATACCAGAGGGCACCCATTTCACACCCAAGATTATGGTACCTTTGTGCCCCAGATTATGGTAACTCAGGGTTTTGATCCCAGGAGGGTTATGCCCAGAGACAACAACAGCAGGCAAATCGGGCTCAGAGAGGTAACCAGTCCAAGCAACCCTTTCATGGTGGAGGGGGTTGCTACTATTGTAGACCCTAATCCTTCAGATGCCAAATGCCAAAGATGGCATTTGACATCTTTTGCTGACCGGTGGGATGAGATCACCTCTGATGGATGGGCAACATGTATGGTTAGGTCATGACTCACCCTGGAATTCATCTCCATACCCCGAGGTTCTTTATACATTGCCCGCAATCTGGCAAGGCAAAACCTCATGCGTTCAGCAATCCAACACCTTCTGGACATCAGAGCCATCCAACTGGTTCCAACAGACCAACTAAATGAGGGCTTTTATTCTATTTTGTTTGTTATCCCTAAGGCCTCTGGGGTGTGTGTGTGTGGAGAGTGAGTCTGGATTTAAAACACCTCAACTGTCATTTACTATACAGGTCTTTTAAGATGCACTCCTTGCAGTCCATCCTAGCAGGAGTGCACGAAGGTGATTTCCTCATGTCTATTGACTTGACAAAGGCATATTTGCATATTCCCATTTTGCCTGATCATCAGCAGTTACTAAGGTTCTGTTATGGTGGGTGTCACTATCAGTATAGAGCCTTACCATTCGGCCTTTCATCAGCACCCCGGGCCTTCACTAAACTTCTGGCAGCATTGGCAGCACATTTGCGGTCCTTACCCATGCGTGTCCAATGCTACCTTGATGACATTTTAATCCAATTGATATCTCAGATCAAGGCTAGAGAGAACCTGGATATCACAGTGCTGATCTTGAGGTCACCTGAGTTCTCTGTTAATGCAGCCAAGAGCCACCTTGAACTCACCAATAAGATTCTTCATTTGGGGGCATAGATAGATATGTTGGCCTGCCAAGTTTACCTGACAGACAGACAGATAAGTATCAAACTCATGGTAAGAGAGGTAGTGGCGGAGCACAGAGTATCCTTATCCAGGTTATCCCAATTATTTGGTAAGATGGTGTTGGCTATTTCCATCATGCCTTGGGCATGTCTAAACACCAGAGACATCCAATTGTTTCTCTTATCATTTCAGAAGGAACGTAAGAGCACCTTCCTGGCCAAGCTCACCATCCTGTTGGAGGTCCTTCGCTCCTTCAGCTGGTGGAGGTCACCAACTATTACCAAGGACTGCCATTTCAGGGTACCAACCACACTTATGATTACCACAGATGTCAGTCTATTCAGTTGGTCCAGGGACAGTGGGTCCAGGTGAACAAGACTCACAACATAAATTGGTTGAAACTCAGAGCAATCCACCTGGCCCTCCAAAGCTTCCAATGCACAATTGCCAGCCACCATGTGCTAGTCCTGAAGGATAATGTGGCCACCAAAGCCCACATAAACCGTCAGGGAGGAACAAGATCCAGGACCCTCATGTTGGAAGCCAAAAGACTGGACCTCTGGGTGGAGAGGCATTTGCTCTTGATTACTGCAGAGCACATTTCAGGGGTGGTGAATGTTCAGGTGGACTGGGTGGACCATGCAGAATGGTATCTTCACCCTCATCTTTTTTGACTGATTTCAAACTGTTTTGGCACATCAGTTGTGGACCTATTCGCTACCCCAGACACACGCAGCTCACTCGTTTTTTGCGAGGTTTGTGACGTAGGCGGCGGAGGGGGAGGAAAGCCTCCTGAAGGTTCCTGAAGGCTCTGGAGGACTAAAAATAGCCCTACAAGCAAACTGGAAGTGACTTTCGGTTTGCTCATAGGGTCATTTTTCGTCAGGTTCCAGAAGGTCTCTAAAGGCTCAAGAGGCCTTTAAGCGGCCCTACGAGCAAACCGGAAGTCTGCTCCCAAACTTCTGGTTTGCTCATAGAGCCGTTTTTTTCCACTCTGGAGACTTCAGGGAAGCTTCTGAAGCCTCCAGAGGGCCTCTGGGGGGGGGGGGTGGGGAGGCTGTTTTCGCCCTCCCCAGGATCCTATAAAGCCTCTGGAGCCTGATGAGGGCAAAAAAAGCATGCAAAAAATGGGGGGGGGGTCATACGCACATGTGTGCTGGGGGGGTTGCACATTGCATTATGGGTGCAGCATGCCCATGCAATAGCCCCCTGCGCTCCCCACGTTTATGGCATTCAAGCCAAAAAAGGTTCAGCATCGCTGCCCTAAACTGTGTTGCTGAACAAATTACAATTGGCTTGAGTAAAAGATCTATGACTTATAACTGCAATGACTTCATTCAACCAACAGATGGTCTATTGATTCATAGCTGACAATTTGCCTTGCAACCAGTGGTGAAATTCAGCCGGTTCCATCAGTTTCAGGCAAACCTGTAACAGCGGCCATCCAACCAGATATAATCACTTCCCATTTTTGGCACTCTGCACATGCATGGAAGGTCCTGCGCACACTCACATTTGCAAACCAGTAGCCAAGGTAAGTTGACATCTGTTTTAACCATTTGTTTAGTGACTGTTTGAAATTACAACAGTACTGAAAAATGTGGTTTATGACCATTTTTCAGACATATGACAGCTTCTCCGTATTCATGTTATCAAAATTCAGACATTTGGCAACTGGCTCACATTTATGAGGGTTGCAGTGTCCCAGTGACCTTACAAGCAAAGTTAGTGGACAAGTCAGATTCACTTAATAACAATTATTTGGCTGCCTAAGAACAAGCTTTGCAGATCAATTCCATGAAAGCAAAACTTCAAAATGTCAATAACAATAGATAGCAAATGTCACTAATGTAATGAGAAAGACAAAACAGTGGATCACCTTATCAGTTGCTGCTATAATATTTCACAGACTGATTATCTACAACGTCATGATTGAGTTGCCAAAATCTGACATTGAAAGCTTGGCCAGACATTTGGGTTCAAATGCAGTAAACATCTCTGGGAACACCAAATTAATGAAGTTCTTGAAAATGAACAGGTGAAAATCCTATGGAACATTTGCATCCAAATAGGCAAGCATTTAGTCTACAACAAGCCTGATATCACTGCTATGGAAAAGAAAAATGTCTAGTTCATTGATATTGCAATATCAGGTGATGAACGGATTGAAGAAAAAAAGCTAGAAAAAAATAAAATATCACGATTCACAAATTGAAGTTGAGCAATAGTAATAGGAGCTCTTGAAGCAATACCCTAAGTGTTGCCTAGATACATGGAAATTTTGAACTTATCAGATCTAAATATTCTGACTTTGGAAAAAATTACCTTACTCAGAATTGCCTATATACTCAGACTTTGCCTTTAGGTCCTTGGGTGGTGGTGGCGGTAGTAGTTGTAGTAGTAGTGGTAGTAGTAGTAATTTGTTATAATTATAATTATAATATATTAATATAATATAATTAATATAATATAATAATAATAATAATAATAATAATAATAATAATAATAATAATAATCCGCCGTTGCCGGTCCCAAGCCTGGATGATAAAGGAGGAGGGTTGGGGTCAGGTTGGCAATTTGGCCCCATAAAAACCTGCCAACCCATACAACATAGTGAAAGAAACGAATAAAAATTCTATACCGCATTGGTCGTCGTGCGGGTTAACAAGGACTGCGACGGATGTTGAGGTCCCTGGACATCCGGCAACAAGTGGGCTACAAGTGGACCAACCAACAAAACAACAAAAATATAGCACAGATGAAAATCATGCCATAATGGCCTGTTACTACAACTCAGAGCCAGAAAAAAGAGGTTATTTAAAGCGAATGTATGAATTATGGAAACAATAATATCCAGACTCAAATGTTAGTGAACAACGACTAGCAGATTTATTATATGGAATAAAGTGTTTAGTGAAGATGAACTTGACGAAATTCAGGCAAATTGCAAAACTAAAAAAAACAACATCACAAGTGGAAATAACTGATATTCAAGATACAACTAAAGACACTGTAGTAGAACTCCCAGAAGAAGCTGTCGGGGAGGAAATAACAACACTACCACCAGAACCAGTTATCACTGAACCAACTGATGAACTAACTCAAAAAAAAAGAAAAAAAAGAATTGAAGGACAAAATCATGGAGCATTTTCTGTCTAATGAGGAAAGGCAACGTTTACCATCATTAAAAACTGTGCCTAAGAAAATTTTGGCCCCTATCATGAAAATGGTTAACGCAGTGTTTTCAACAATTGAATCGGGATCCATCTTGGAAACGAACCAGTTAATGTACAGCGCAGCTGTAATAGTCACTAATGAACTAGGCATTAAAATCAAAGCACCTAGTCACACAAGGGAAAAAGCATAGAAGCCAAAGTGGAAAATCCGATTAGAACAAAAAGTCAAAAAATTAAGGGCAGATGCTAGTAACTTAAAGAACATGCACAAGCAATGGCTTAAAAACAGCCAAAATCATAGATCAGCTAATCAGAAGATATAGATTGGATACAAGAAACATCAATGAAGCTGTAGAGATTGTAAAATAGCAGATAACAGCAACAGCTAGAAAAATTGAAAGATATGAGGCACGAATCATCCAATATAAACAAAATCAGCAATTTTGATCAGACCAACGGCGTTTTTATCAAAGTCTTAATGTGAATGGTGACACCAAAAGTGAAAAACCAGAAAAGCAGGCCACAGTTGAAATCTGGAAAGAATTGTGGGAAAATGCAAAGGACTACAATAAGGAAGCAAAGTGGATACATGACTTTGAGAAAAACATTGGCAACAAACAAATGCAAGTATTAGAAATAGCAACTGAGATGGTTCAAAAATTGAGTAAAAAAAGGTAAAGACATCACTTAAAAAGGACCAATTACATGGTTTCTGGCTCAAATATCTGACCAGTTTACATGCAATATTGGCCAGGCAACTGAATGAAATTTTACAAAAGGGACAAATTGATGAATGGTTGACAACTGGAAAAACATACTTGATTCAGAAAGATGCAACTAAAGGAACAACACCTGAAAACTACAGACCAATCACATGCTTGCCAACAACCTTCAAATTACTCACAGGCATTATTGCAGATAACATTATGGATTATTTGGAAACAAACAACATCTTGTCACTAGAGCAAAAAGGAAACAAAAGAAGGAGCAGGGGCACAAAAGATCAGCTTCTAATTGATAAAATGATATTAGAAAATTGTAAGAACAGAAAAATGAATTTGAATATGGTCTGGATTGATTACAAAAAAGCATTCGACTCATTGCCATACAGTTGGATCATAAAATGCTTAGAAATAACTGGCATTAGCAAAAATATTACATCCTTTACTGAAAAGGCGATGAAACACTGGAGAACTGAGTTGGCAGTAGGGAATGAGAACTACGGAATGGTTAATATCAAGTGAGGAATTTTCCAGGTGATTCACTTTCACCTCTTCCCTTCATCATCGCGATGATCCGCTATCAGTAATCTTAAAAAAAAATATGAAATTAGGCTATCAAACAGCCAAAGAAGCTGAAAAAATGTTGCATTTATTATATATGGATGATTTGAAACTCTATGGAAAGTCAGAAATAGAAATCCAATCACTGACAAACACAGTCCGAGTATTCAGCACCGATATTTCAATGCAGTTTGGCATGAAAAAATGTGCCACTGTATCCATAATAAGGGGCAAAATCACTAAATGTGAGGGAATTTAAATGCCCAATGGCCAACTAATTAAATGCAACAAAAATGAAGCCTACAAATACTTAGGCATTCTGCAGTTGGATAACATCAAACATGGAGAAGTAAAAACTATTGTCAGGAGAGAGTACACCAACGGAGTTAGGAAAATTTTGAAATCTAAATTAAATGGTGGAAATACAATCAAGGCCATGAATATCTGGGCAATACCAGTTATAAGATACACAGCTGGTATAGTTAACTGGACACAAGCTGATTTGGACATTTTGGACCAAAAAACCAGGAAACTAATGACAATGCACTATAGTTTACATCCATGTGGTGATACTGATAGACTACACCTGCCCCGAAAATCAGGTGGCAGAGGATTATTACAAGTGAAGCAAACAATTGAAGAAGAAAAGCATGCCCTGGCTGATTATTTAAAAGAAAGTCAAGAACATCTATTAATCGAAGTAAAGAACAAAAATCTACTGAAGGCCCAACAGATGAAGCAAGAATATAGAAAAGATGTGATAAAATCAAGAATGGAGAGTTGGCAGAACAAAACACTGCATGGCCAATTTCTGAAAAAAATAAAAGATAAAGTGAACAAACTTGGTTATGGTTAACAACAGGTACATTAAAGAAAGAAACAGAGTCACTAATCCTGGCTGCGCAAGAACAAGCGATCCGCACAAATGCCATTAAGGCCAAAATCTAAAAATCCTCTGATGATGCCAAATGCAGACTTTGCAAAGAAGCTGATGAAACTGTTGATCACATACTCAGCTACTGTAAAAAAATCACGCAGACTGATTATAAATTGCGGCACAATTCAGTAGCACAAATGATCCATTGGAATTTGTGCAAAAATTATAATATTAAAACAGCAACAAACTGGTGAGAACATCAGCCTGAAAAAGTCACTGAAAATCAGATGGTCAAGATCTTGTGGGATTTCCGTATACAAACCGACAAAATACTGGCGCATAATACACCAGACATCACACTGGTTGAGAAAAATAAGGTCACAATCATAGACATCGCAAAACCAGGTGATAGCAGGGTCGCCGAGAAGGAACATGAAAAAATTGCAAAATACCAGGACTTAAAAATCGAAATTCAACGACTATGGCACAAACCAGCAGTGGTAATTCCAGTGATAATTGGCACACTGGGTGCTATTCCAAAAGCACTGGAATTACATTTAAAATAGTTAAAAATTGACAAAATCACCATTAGTCAAATGCAAAAAGCCGCACTGCTTGGACCTGCACGGATATTACGAAAATACGTTACGACGTCCTAGGCCCCTAGGTGGGGCCCGACTAGTAACCAATGCCAAATCCGGCAAAACAGCTGGCCGCTGTGATACAATTGTATAATAACAACAACAACAACAACAACAACAACCAGTGAGGCACTATCTTGACATGATTGTGGGGCTTGTGTGCTTGGAGGAGGATGAGAGCTATGCCAGAATTTCAAACTTACATTAGAAGAGTCAGACCAAGAGTGTCTCTCTTGTGACACTAGTGATACGTAAATTTCAGAAAATCATACATCCTCAGATGTTGCTCTGGTTAATGTGTTTTGAAGTTTCTGGATATTTGGTGAAAAACTGAACAGTTGGCTGAGCAACCAGGGGTAGTAGCTTCAAGACTACTGGAAGAAAAGGTGTTTACCTGTCACAAAAACACAGTGATTGAAAAAACAATACACCCTCTCTGCTGCACAGCTGCAGTTATAACTGAATACCTGGGATGCAAAATCAACAAAGAAGAAGAAAAAAACCAAACAGTGCACCCAGTGGTGGGATTCAAATAATTTAACAACCAATTTTCTGAGTAGGCATGGCTGAGTGGTCATGTGATGGGGTGGGTGTGTTCAACTCTTTGTTACTTGCATCAGTGGTGCTTGTATGAGTCAGATGGGGTTGGTATGAAGGAATCCAGGGCTCTCCAATGGGGCAGCAGGAAAGAAAGATCCAATCTTTGTTTGTATGGAATGCAATATTGCCCATCCACTCACCTCCTGCTGGCAGGCTGGCTAACGGGTTGAGAGAAGAGGCGGAGAAGGGGAGCCCTCCGAAAGAAGGAGTATAAGGTGAAGTGCATGTACTCTAGTATGCTGCAGATGCCCTCGCTCGCCCCTTTGCCTGGCTTCCCTAATCCTTCTGCTTGAGCTCTCCCTCCCCAGTCTAGCCTGATACAGTAGGAATCACATTGCCTTTTGCAAGCCCGCTGTCAGTGAAGCTGGGCACCATGTGGGCTGGCTTTTTGCCTGCATTTCTTCACCTATCAGAGGAAATGTGGCTTCCTCCCCAGTCCTCATCCGTTCCCTCCCCATCCCCGACAACCAGACAAACCTAGGCAAAAAGCCAGCCCTCACAGGGACCCAGCTTCACCTACAGCAGGCTTGCAAAGGGCAATCTGAGCTACTGCCTGCATCAAACTAGACTGGGGAGGGAGATTGCGAGTGAGCCAGCGACACTTCCCTCCAGCCTTTGACCAAAGCCTCGCACCATACCAGGAGGCTGGTCAGAATTTCTGATCTCCCTCTGGCCCTCCCCCATATCTTGGCAATGGAATTGTTTCTCTTCAACCCCCCCCCCCTTTCTTGTTTTGTCTGCTGGATCAGTGCAGGGGGATGAACCTACCTTTGCTGCCCATTGCAGCTAGGAATCTCAAAGCAGAGAATGAATATTTGTGTTGTAACCAGCCCAGGGGCTAGATTGGTCCCCTCCAAACTCTCAAGGAGCCCAGCCAAAGTTTTGTGCACCACTTGCTGAGCCAGAGTGAGGGGCTGGAAGTAATGGATGGCCAAGCTAAGTGCATGAAGTGTCCCATCCCATCATCAGGACTCCTGGCACCTCAGTAAGCAAAACTTCAGCCAGGCTTCTTGGAAGATGATGGAATTTGCAGGGGGTCTGCCTATTTTTTGCCACAAAAGCTTTATCAAAGGTTTCAGATGATCCTGACATGTGAAGTGAGGAAAATAGAATGCTTGTTACACTTTTATTTTGACCTGCAAATGTGACATCTCTAAGGTGACCAGACATCCTGCATTTGGCGGGACAGGCACGCCTTCTCATAATTTTTCCCGCGTCCCCGGCCATTCCCAAAAGATCCTGTTTAATTTTGGCGCCTTCTTTGACTCGCTCCCCTGCCCATCTGCTGCCGCTCGCATGGGCGGGGTAGCATAGTGAGTGAGCAGGTGGATGGGCGGGGGAGTGAGCTCACCTTTCCAGCCCCACTTCCGGACAAGCCGTGGGAAAGCGTTCGCAAAAAGAGCCACCTGGGGCCACCGCTTCTTCTCCAAACTCAGAGTAAGTGATGGGCGGGTGAGTGAGCGGGTGGATGGTGGTGGGATCGCCACCCGCTGCACTGCAGCTGACTCGCCCCGGGCGGGCTGGGAGGCTTTTGGTGTCTGGGTGGGAAGAGCGCGGAGGAAGGCTCGACGCGACTCTGCTACTTCTGCTGGAGGAAGCCCTAGATAGGGAAGGCGGGTGGCGGGGCAGAGCAAGGGAGCGCAAGTGGCGGATCCCGGGCTCATATGCAGATGGAGCTCTCCAGGCACAGGAGCACTGGAAAAGTGCTCCGCTCATGCACCCACCGGGACAGAGCATGCTCGCTCGCTCACTCCAACCACTCCCCCATCCGATAATTGTCCCCGGCTGCTCATCACTGAGCTGTGTCACACTAGGGTTGTGATGCAAAGCAGGGAAAGCTAAAGTCCACCTAGCACAGAAACCGCGCTTGCCAACATAGGGCAGCCTTTCGAGAAGTGATCAATCATTGCAGCAGACGGGGAGGGGGGGATTGATCAGGGTTGCCTAGGTGGGGAACGCGGGAGGGCAGAAGGCAGGTTGATTGCCAAGAAGGTAAACTCCAACAGCAGCGCGTCCCGCCCTCTGGTACTTCGGAAAATAAATCGACCCCCTCCTCTTTGTGGCAGCCTCTCAAATGCTGGATAAATAAAATAAAGTAAAAATAGTCAAAAGACCTCCCCTAATTCGGGAGGAGTGCAACACCAGGGGCAGAGAGACACCCCCCCAACACACAGAGTAGGCGTATCTTGGGGGCTATTGTTTTCGATGGGGACTGAAAGCGGGCTCTGTGCCTTTAAGAGCCCCTGTGGCCAGGTTGTTGCCACCGGAGGCTGGGAAGGTGCTGCCGTCGAGGAGAGGCGCTCACGTCCTTGTGCCTGTTCGGGCAAGATGGGGGCAGGGCAGGGCCACGTTCCTGATTGGAGATCAGGAAGAGCCAGGCAAGGAGTCACGGGATCTGGGATCCTCTCCCCATGGTGGCTCCGAGAAGCAACATGGTGTTTCCCCGGAGCGCTCGGGCTCCTTCTCTGGGCAGAGTTGGAGCCTCTCCTCCTCCTCCCAACGGAGGAGCACCCTAAAAAAAAAGAAAGAAGCCAAGCCGTTCCAGAGATGTGAAGGGAAGCTCTGGGCGAGAAAGCGGCTTTCAAAGCTCCGTCAAGCCCCGCGTGTGGATTTGTTTATTATTTGCTCGGGGATCCGGATCCGGGCCACCTGTTCCTCTGGGGGCAGCCTGAGCCTTTGAGCAGCGAGCGGAGCTTTCTCCCGAAACGGCGCTGCTGCTCGCCTTTGGCACTTCACTCTGGGAGAAAAATGGAGCTCGACGGACTTTCCAGCACGGATCAGAAGCTGATCTGGGAGAGCTGGCAGAAAGTGAGCAACAGCTCCCTGGATCACGGCGTCGTCCTGTTCACCAGGTAGGGCAAGATGGGTTGCCAGACCGGAGGGCGCAGTTAAGAACTCTTGAACGAGAGAGAGAGAGGGGTGGGATGGGGGTTGTGGTCACCTGGTCAAGTTTGAGGCTGGGCGTTTTAAACATCGGAAGTAGCCCACCATCCTCAGTGAACTTAATTCAAAGCTCCCTCCGCCAGGAATGTACCCTCGTGGATTGACCAGCCGCTGACTTGGGGCTAAAGCCTTGGTTTCCTTCCCATTTCCCTTCTTTAACCCAACCCCTCCCTGTATTGGTTTGGCTTCGGGTGGGGAGGGCAGGGGAGGGAGGTAAACATTTGTAAAAGTTTTTTCCCCTCTAGTTTTCAATAAAAAAAAGATAGGACGCGATGCATTGCCACTTTAAAAGGAAGTGCATGATGAAGAGGAGGAGGAGGAGGAAGAGAAGTTGACTTGCAAATAACTTCTTGTCCCCCTTCTGAAGTCCCACCGCAGCTGCGGTGAAGGTTTGGGTTAAGGCAGAAGCGGACGCCCCCTCCCCTCACCCCGTGGATTTTATTTCCTTCTTCCCATCATCTTCTCTCTCCCCCCCCGCAGTTCTTTCCTCTCTGTCTCCCGGTGGAAGCGGCAGGCCTTTGGGCAAACTTGGGAGGGCAACCCTTCAACTTGCTGGCTTTCAGCACCACCGGCTCTCCAGCGGCTTGCAAAAGAGCTAAGGCACGGGGGCAAAGTGGCTGAAAGAACGGGGCGTAGTAGCGTGCTCAGTGCCACTGCCCCCCCCACTCTTTTCCGGCAGGCCACCGTCCTGCCTTGCAGCCATGCTGCCGCCGCTCTGCCAGCAAGTTCATGGAGGCCCCAGCAGGCAGTCTGGTTCTGCCCGCGCTGAAGCTCGCTGGGCCGCTACTCGCCCCCCGGCACTCCGCCTCCTCTTCTCCGTAGCCAATCCTCTTAATTGAGCCGTGGAAAAATGGAGTGCGACAGACTTTCCAGCGCGGATCAGAAGCTGATCTGGGAGAGCTGGCAGAAAGTGAGCAACAGCCCCCTGGAGCACGGTGTCGTCCTGTTCACCAGGTAAGGCAAGATAGGTTGCTAGACCGGAGGGCGCAGGTGAGAACTCTTGAACGAGAGAGAGAGGGGTGGGGTGGTGGTTGTGGTCGCCTGGTCAAGTTTGAGGCTGGGCATTTTAAACATTGGAAGTAGCCCACCATCCTCAGCAAACTTAATTCAAAGCTCCCTCTGCCAGGAATGTACCCTCTTGGATTGACCCGCCGCTGACTTGGGGCTGAAGCCTTGGTTTCCTTCCCATTTCCCTTCTTTAACCTAACCCCTCCCTCCCCCACCTCTAAATGCCTTTTCAGGGCATCTGCTCCCTGCTCAGTGCCCTCTAGATGTGCTGGATTACAGCTCCTCTCATCATCATTTCTAATAAATTGCTGCGCTGGAGAGGATGGGAATCGAGAGGTGGTGCTCTGAATAAAGGCTATTTGGGAGCACCACATGGGGCTTTGGTTGCTGGACAAAGGTTAGAAACCAGGCTGGTCTTCTCCTCTCTTAGCTAACTGGGAGCAGGCTCCCTTTTCTGTTTTCCCCATTTCTTGATTCTTGAGTGTCTCTTGTCCTCATTCAAATAATTCTCTATTGCTCTCTATGGGAAGCTAGCAAAACAAAACAAAAAGTCTGGGGAGAAAAACAGAAACTGTTCTTCATATTTCCCATGCATTTGTGAGTTTGCTCCATTGGTTGATTTTAGAGCAGGATGCACAGTGGAGAGAACTCTGCCTGGCTAAATTCATATACATGACAGCAGAATCTTCAAACGTTAAGAGAAAGGAGGTAGCTGGTTTTAACCAACTTAGAGCTTTAAGACAGAAGAGATTCCATTTCCATGCTGTGTTCTTAAACTGAGAAACCTACAAACACAAAATGTAGGGACTCACCTTTGGCCCAGTGGTAAATTTATGGAGATGTGAGGCTCCAGGAGTATGTCCAGTATGGCGCTTACAAAAAAAATGGTGCAGAAGGGGAAATCAGCAGCGGGGGGGGGGGGGTAAGAATGTGAATATTTTGGTCAGAAGCATTCGTGACCAGAGGTTCTACTGTATAACTTCTTCACTTAAGACTTAAGATTCACTTAAGATATAACATCTTCACTTAAGATTCACTTAAGAACTGTGGCAAGAAAAGTGGTATAGTGACCAAAGTTACAATGGCATTGAAAAAAGTGACTGATGACCATTTTCACACTTAGCAACCATTTTCACACTTAGTGACCGTTGCAGCATCCTCATGGTCACATGATCAAAATTTTGATGTTTGGCAACAGATTCATATTTATGATGGTTTCAGTGTCCTGGGGTCATGTAATCGCCTTTTGTGACCTTTTGACAAAATATAAAATTTTTAATCAAGCCCCCCCCCCCTCCGCGGTCAATGGTGTCCCTCTTTACCAATCTGAAAATCTGGTCACCTTAGACATCTCAGTCACACTGTGAGTCTTATTTCACTTCCTTCTACTTTTTATGTTACAGTTTATAGTCATAATTTTAGTTACAGATATAAAAAAGACCTGATACTGTATTTTGCATTTGGGAATCTGAAAATATTATTGAAGATTTTACAGAGATGCGATAAATAAATAAATAAATACATACATACATACATACATACATACATACACACACACACACACACACACACAAAAATACATACATACATAATCCGACCGTTACACAAATGTCATGTGAATGTTCTACACATTTGTAAAACATCATTCTGGCACCAGGAAACCTATATACATTGGTAACCACTAGGGCAGGGACGTGCAGTCACTAGAGGCAAGGGAGGCGGGGCCTCACCAGTCTCCTGAGAGAAAGGAAAGAGTTTTAAATAATTTTTTTAAAATGATTAAAGCCAGGATAGTTGCTACCAGATTTCAAGTCACAGTGGCTTGGTGTCTGCTCTCAGTGTTAACTAGGAGGAGGCCAGAGAACTCGGGGCCTCCTTTGCATAAGGAATTTTTCGCCTTTTAAAAGTTAAGGAGGAGTTAAAAAGCAAAAAATTTAATATGCAAAAGAGGCACTGATTCTCCCGCCTCCTGATCTGGGAGCAGCGAATCATGTCTTGCACTTGAGCGACTGCGCAAGTGCAAGGGTAATTCTGGAGAGGTTTTCCTTTGGCCACCAGCCGCCATATCTTCTGCAGCCAGTCCAGCACCGAGTGGGGAGGACGAGGAGGAGGAGGAGAAGAGCAGTGAGTCCTTGTGGCTGGCTGGGGAGGGACTCACCGCTCTTCTCCTCCCAGTCAGCCAGCCACCCACACCCACCCGACCTGCTCCCTGCCTGGCCAGCCAGCCGGCACAAAGACTCACCGCTCTTCTCCTCCCAGCCAGCCAGCCACCCACCCGACCTGGTCCCGCGAATGTCAGTGGGGACGGAGGAGGCAGGGGGCGAGGCGGCAGAGCGCAGCAGTGGCGAGAAGCAACACCCCCGCCGCTGTGTCCGACAGGTGTCTCGCGTTTATGTCCATCATAAATGCGAGACGCCTGCGGGACACAGCGGCGGGGACGTTGCTTCTCGCCGCTGCTGCGCTCTTGCCTCACCAAAGGTAACCATCACCGCACGTCACTACACTAGGGCCATGAGTAATAAGAGCCCAATCCAATTGCAGTTGCTCCAGATGGGATAGCTATTGTGAAATGTTTTTTAGCCTCAGGATAAGGATAACAATGAAAAAGTGCAAGTCAAATAACATTTAATGTATTTAATAATAAATAATGCAAAGTATGATTAGTATTCCTCTTCCTCTCCTGAACTTCTGTAGATATAAAAGGAATAAAAATATGATATTACAACGTGTTTATAAAACTACATATTCTAGAAAGTAGAACGGACATGTTGCTGCTAAAAAGCAAAGAATCAGCAATATTGCCACTGTTTGCTTTTCCTACCAGTATTTCCTACTGATGCCTATCTTGCTAAGAGCTTTGTGGGTACAACACACTGCCTCATGGGAAGTGAACTCATTTACTGAAGTAGCCCAGTTTCCTGGGTGGGCACAACACATAGAGCTGTAAACTAGCCAACCACATGTTGACCTAGTATCTCAAATGAAGCCAGTTTAAATATGGTTGCTAAGAGGATAATTTGGATCCTGAGAATATTAACAATTCTAGGAGCTGTTCTAAGAGGATTCTAACACAGGATGGGAAGCAATTTCAACCATGCTCTGGTAGCCCACCTCTCTAAGAGAAAAGGGCTCAATAACCACCCATAGAATCTTCTTCTTACAACAGCTACTTTTAGTCTGGCAGCACCACTTTCTATCTATGAGAGGGATCGGGTAAGAGATAAGGGAAGCCCTAAAGTGAGCAGTAAAACAAGATTCGAGAGGCCTTACACTGGCCTTCCAACAAGACTGGGAAAAGAACTACCATACTTCACTTTTCTTTCTTGACAAACTTGAATGAAATTAATTATCTACAGCATTAATAAATGTTGTAAGCCACCTGAAATTATATGTGAGTTAGGAAGCTGTAAAAATTTGTTTAATAAATAATAAATAAATGAAATGCATGCCAATTTCTATGCCTCAGCAAACAAGTATCTGTGTAACTAAATGCTGTTTCAATAGGTAGGAAGAATAAAATGGATGTAACTAATAAACAGAATACTGTTTATTCCTAATAAACCTGTGTTTGGAAGGATTCTTTCTCTGGCATCCAATTGTCAATTTACTTAGGAGTAAAACACACTATATTCCCAGGGGTTTGTTCGTGAAACTTCTATATATATAAAAAGGATGCATGTATGTTCAAGCATAACTCTGGAACGCCTCAAGCAATTTTGAGCAAACTTGGTACACAGATACACTCTGGAGACAAATACTGTGGGGGTAAGAAACCCCTGGTGTGTGCGTGTGTGTGTCTGTGCGCACGTGTGTGTGTGTGTGTGTGTGTGCATGTATATGTGTGTTCCAGCATAATTTTGGAAATCCTGGGCCTTTAAGGAGAGCGAGTGCGGCATCCTAGAATGATATTTGTTCATGATGTCATGGGAGGGGGAAGGGAGCTTGATTAGGTACAGAGGGCTTTGATTGAGTGTGCCATGACCTAAGCAAATTGCCTGCCCCAACTTCATTGTGCTGGCCAGATATCACTGGAAACAGCTTAGGCCTGTGTTCCCAAGGTAATCCTTCACCCCAATCCAGGCCTAGGCTTTCCTCGAACAGTAGGCCAAAAGGAGCGAAGGGAGCCTGAGTAGGTCAGTACAGAGGCCTTTTATTGAGCTAACAAATTCGTCCACCCTCACCTCACAGCTTTCCCAGGATTGTCCTTCACCCCAAATCATTGTATGAAGGACCAGACCACCCCAATCAAGGCAAAACAGGTATGGAAGCCAAGAAGAGACACATCCTATTTCAGCAGGGGTGGAGGAGCTCAGGAATTTATGTTCCAGTCCCATATTCAGTTTGAGAAAATGGTAAAATGGGTGGTGGTGGCAGAGGTAGGAGGGTGTTTCTAAATTCCTCAGCTATCCACAGCTCCCATAGCTGGGACTTGAACAAGGTCTTCAAGGCATTCATGAAAGCACCATTCGAGCCTTTGGCCATTGTGTCTTTCAGAGAGCTCTCCTACACAGTCTTGTTCTTGGTTGCAATCACTTTGGAGGGTTTCATAGTTGGGGACGTTATCGGTCAACCCCAGGTTATGTTTTTCCATATGAATAAGGTGGTTCTGAGGTTGGATCCTGCCTTTATGGTACATTCCATGAATTCAGCTTTCCACTGAGTGCATAACTCTGGAATGCCTTGATCAATTTCAACCAAACTTGGTACACAGATGACTTACTCTCTGGAAACCAATACTGTGGGGGTAAGACACCCTAACACCCCTCGGTGTATGTCCAGTGTGTGTCCCCGTGTGTATGTGGGTGTGTTTCAGCATATCTCTGGAATGCCTGGACCGCTGAAATGAAAAGGACTGAATTATATCTATACTGTCAACTCACAGTGCTTTTGACAGTGACAGTGATAGCGCGCATTTTGAATTCAAGTTCTGTTAAGATACAGTCTCTTGTGGCTTAAAATGGCTTCTACTGAATAGCACAGTGGAGTTGCCCTGGTAACGGCTTCTCAGTACTCCACAAGGGAGCTCTCTCTAATACAAGATTCGAATAAATACATACCTGAGGTACAATGTTCCCTCTAATTTTTTTTCAGTGTAAGCAGAAAAGTATAGTGTTTGAGCGGCATATTTTCATGCCTGAGCACCTGAATTTTTTTCACAGATGTCACCTAAGACAACAACGAAATCAGTATTATTTGAAACTCAAAGTTATGTTTATTCAAGGTACCCGCTTAATTAAAAGTGTTATATAATATCAGTATCACTTAACAATGCTCTTGCTTAGCAACCAAAATGTTGGCTCAGAAACTCTGGCATTGAAGCATGCAAGTCTTAAAGCTGTTAAGTTACAAGATCCTTGCACCCATAACCCTTTAGGGAAAAAAACCCCAGGGGTCTTCAAACCTGACAGCTTTAAGACTTGTGGACTTCAACTCCCAGAATCCCTCCTCCAGTCATGTTGGCTCAGAAACTCTGGCAGTGAAGCATGCAAGTCTTAAAGCTGTCAAGTTACAAGATCCTTGCAACCATAACCCTTTAGGGAAAAAAACCCCAGGGGTCTTCAAACCTGACAGCTTTAAGATTTGTGGACTTCAACTCCCAGAATTCCTCCTCCAGTCATGTTGCGGCGACGTCATCTGCGTGGATCTGCTCCATCTTCAGGTTTTTTCACAGGGGGCAGGGCTGCCGCTGAAGATGCCAACGAGCCCCCGCCTCCGCTAGAATAACTGTTGCCGCCTCCTCCTCCTCCTCCAACATCATCAACACATTTTTTGCCCAGCACTGCAGCCGAGGTGAAGCAGCCAAAGCTCCCGCAGGCGCCCCCGCCCATGGCAGCGGTGGCAGTGCCTCCCCCTCCCCTCGGAGCATCTCAGCTGGGCTCTGGGTTATCCCTGCCGCCGCCTCCACCATGCTTTTGAGAAGCCATGAGGTCTTTTTTTCCTCCTCCCGCCCCCTCCGCCACCTTCCTACTAGCTCCCGCGGCCTCATGGCTCCTCAAAAGCACGGCGGAGGAGGGGGAGGGATAACGCGGGGCCCAGCTCAGGTGCTCTGCGTGGAGGGAGAGGCACCACTGCCACGGGCGGGGATGCTGACGGGAGCTTTGGCCGGCGCAAACTACTGTCCAGTCGCTCCCTGCTCATCAAAACAAGTCTGGGGAAGTCCTTTGCGGACAGCCAGTTCTAGCTGCCTGCAAAGGACTTCCCCGCGTTTGCTTTGCTGAACACGGGGCGACTGATAGAAATGACAGAAATCACTGCGCGGTAGTTAGAAACGGCTGTGCGGTGTTTTTTTGCCACGTGCGCGGCCACGCACCCGCGCACCTTAGAGGGAACAGTGCTGAGGTACGCTGGGTTATCAGCTAATTGATTATAAAGCTCAGGATATATATTTTTGTGTCAAACCCAGAATTATAACAGGCAGAACATAATACTATATTACATACTGATATGTACTCATTTTAATGAGTCCTTTGAGTTTCTGTTTGT
This sequence comes from Thamnophis elegans, assembly GCF_009769535.1. Lineage (NCBI taxonomy): Eukaryota > Metazoa > Chordata > Lepidosauria > Squamata > Natricidae > Thamnophis > Thamnophis elegans. Next base: position 85,664,092 of record NC_045558.1, on the reverse strand, counting down.
TTGTTTGTCTTTCACTTCCTTCCCTTTTTCAATAGCCCTGCCATTTTTTTCTTTAGTTTGCCAACTTAGCCTCATTTCGCATCTTGCAGTACTTTCTCTCCTGAATAGTACAGCTAATTAGAGTCTATAGAAAAAGCTCAGAGGAGACCAACCAAAATGATTAGGAGACTGGAGACTAAAACATATGAAGAATGGTTACAAGAACTGGGCATGGCTAGTCTAGTGACGAGAAGGGCCAGGGGAGACATGATAGTAGTGTTCCAATATTTGAGGGGCTGCCACAGAAAGGAGAAGGTCAAGCTATTTTCCAAAGCACCCGAAGGCCAGACAAGGAATAATGGATGGAAACTGATCAAGGATAGATTCAACCTAGAAATAAGGAGGAACTTTCTGTCAGTGAGAACAATCAAGCAATGGAACAGCTTGCCTTCGGAAGTTGTGGAAACGTTATCACTTGAGACTTTCAAGAAGAGATTGGGCTGCCATTTGTCAGAAATGGTGTAGGGTCGGCTGCTTGAGTGGGGGGTTGAACCTGTGAGGTCCCTTCCAACTCTGTTAATCTGTTAGTAGGATGCAGTATTGCAAGCTAACTCTGCCCACAGCCAGGAGTTACATCCTGATCAGCTCAAGATTGGCTCATCCTTCCATCCTTCCAAGGTCAGTATTGCCTCAACATTATTGCTCTCATATTGTTGGGGGTGTTATTCTGACACTATAAACAGCTCAGAGAGTGCTGTAAAGCACTTTAGGGTGGCATAGAAATCTAAATGCCATTGATTTCGTCGAATCTTTTGCAAGATACTTGCTTCTTTGCCAGAAAACAGCAACTGACTTCTAAATCTACATTTCCAGATTCTATTAAGCCAAGCTAATATAAAAACATCATTATATATTTTAACATACATTGGAAAATATGATCTCCTGAACTGCATATATTAAGAAAATCTGGAATGTTGGGTATTCATGTGCAAATTCTTATATTCCCTTCCCAAATTGCAGTATTGCTAGCTAGATTTTTCAGTAAGGACTTATATCTTATCTGAGCAGATCTAGATCTAATTTTTCATATCCAAAATTATTCCTTTGCTTTGTATGTCCTGAATTCTAGCAAAGCATTCTAGGGAAAATGCTCCATTCCTTTTTCATACAGTTTATCCAATTCAATTAGAGAGGAGTATTAGTTTTATTGTTTTATATTTTATTTTAGATTCCATGCAATTTTAATTATATCATGCTCTAGCAGAGGGCTTTATTAATTTATCAAGCATTTCTGTTTCTAAAAAGAGCCATTTGTCCATAGGTTACTGCAAGTTTTCTGACTATTCTTCAAAGAGTAAATATAGGATCCAATTTAAATACAAATTCAAAACAAAACTGAAAAAAGCCTCCAATCTGTTAGAATCAGATAAATAGAAAAATGATTGGAAATTTCATCCACATATATGCGACAGAAACATACAATGAATATACACTGAAAGGAGGATCTGCTCCCTTTTGTAGTAGATATTCAGTACTTCAGAACTGGAAAAGATAAAAAGTTTTTGCTCTTTTCTAGTTTTTCTCCTTCCTATTCCTATTTTTTACTAGAACTATTTCTTTCTACTGTTGAACAATGAAATAAGATGATGAGATTATCAGATGTTTTACACATGAAGTATTCTATAAATGTAGATCTTCAAATGCATTCTGAACTTCTTCAAAAATTCTTAAAGAGAAATACTCCTCAGTTGCATACTGAAGCTACTTACATTTTCTTTGAAGTACCTTCAGGTCCTTTTTCTTCTTCTGAAGCCCTGGTTAAAATAAAAATTTAAAGCAGAATTTAAGTATTATTCTGGCAGCAGTTCAATATTTTATCTTCACCTGGTCAGCTTAGCCTAGTCATTTATCTGTTTATTTATTTGATTTAATTGCCACCCATCTTTCCTAAGCAATCCTGGGAGACTTACAGCATAAAAGATAAATATTTCTAAGATTATAAAAACGGCTATAATCAAAGACAAAGTTAATAAATAAAGACAACTAAAAGATAAAAGATGGGGAGAGATGGAGGAGGATGTACAGTGGGAGAGATGTGGGTTTGTCTCTTAATTCACCAACCACCTCGAGTGAGATGCTCTCCAGTTGGGGCCCTTAGCCATCGGCCAGAGCCTGGCCTTCAGGTCCTTATGGAAGCTCAGAAAGGTGGGAACTCATCTCACCTCAGGAGATAAGATGTTCCAAGGGGGGGAGGGGCCAGAGCAGAGGTGATCCTTCTCCTGGACTCTACCGGCCAAAATTCCTTGACTGTTGGGGCTTGCCTCTTCTGCTGGCGTGGGTGGGGTGGGGTGGCTTCAATGGGGTGAGACTGTTCCTCAAGTAACCTGGATCTATGCCATGTAGGTCTTTAAGGATAATAACTAATACTCTGAACTGCATCCCCAACCAAACCAGCAACCATTGCAGTTGTGTAACAGGGCCCCCAAGAACTGTGTGTATGTGTGTGTGTGTGTGTTGCAGCAGCACTTGCACCAGTAGACACTTGTATGTAAGCTTGGTTTTTGTATGGTCCTCCATGCCCTGGATCTATCCTTTTAGTCCTTTGTTTTGAAATATTACTGCCGTTAGGCTTGCAAAAAGATGTCTTTAATCTCACCGTGTGGTCTTTTCTGTTGGGTTTGGAGGAAAGTCAACTTCATATTTAAGCTTTCTTATCCAAGCCCCACCCAAGGTGGAACATACTTTGCAGGTAAATGAATTTGTAGCAGAAGAGATCAAATCTCTTTTGTGCCCAGCATCACAAGCTTTGTGCAAGGCATGTCTCCAATCCTCCATTGTGCCAGCAAGCAAATCAATTTTGTAGGATCCTTAACTCAGTTCATTTACAGCTAAAGAGTTTAAGAGGATTTCATAAAATCTTTCTTAATGGGCATGAAAATTAATTAAGGCTTATTGGTAGGGAGGCAATCTCTGCTGCTCGAATTTAGGCAGGAAATTATTTTGGGAGTTTCCTGCACTCAGCTAGGAGCTCTCATTTGGATTCATAAAGAAGGGAGGTCTGGAAACAATGATTTTCAACCAGGTCAGTGAGGGCTAGAACGAGGAGAATCCTCTGCTTTCTAGTTCTGCTGTCCCAAAATGCTCTTAGAATCTGAAATATTTCAGCTACTAAAAATGGAACCTTTATTTTTGTGTGTGATGATTTTACAATTACAGTACAGAAAAAAATAGGATATTAAAATTCTGTAGGCAGTGTATTTTATATTTAGTTTGTATATGCAAAGGTTTTTCATATTTAGGGATGTTATTTTTAATAACAATGAAACTGCAATAATCACAGTATAAATTAGATGTTGTTTTAAACTATGTAGAAGAATCTTGAAGGAAAAAAGTTCTAGGGGTCCTCAAACATTTTAAACAGGGGGCCAATTCACAGTCCCTCAGACTGTTGGAGGGGCTGGACTGGGTGGGTGAGCGTGGCTAGGTGGTCATGTGACTAGGTAGCTGTGGCCAATTTAGCAGTCCATTAAACAATATACACAAATCAAACTTTAATTTTGCTCCTGGGGGTGTTTTATTTGCTTTTGTTTTCATGTTACTCTTTTGGTTGACTTTTCTTTTTACTAGATCATTTTTTCAGTTGTTTAGGAGTCTAGTGGTCCACTTCAAAAATTCAGTTTTGCAGTAATTCTTCTCAACCCCAAGGAACTTGAGAAATCTCTCTGTCTCTCTGTCTCTTTCTTTCTCTCTCTCTTCCTCTGCCTCTCTCTCTGTGTCTATCTCTCTTTATCTTTCTTCTGAGGCGGGAGAGGTAAAATATGGGCCATTTTTGCCAGTGTTTCCCTTGGGCGTCTGTGCACCTCGTTTTCCACTATCCCCACCAGTGGTGGGTTTCAAAAATTTTTGCTACTAGTTCAGTGGGCGTGGCTAGGTGGAGGGCATGTGACTGAGTGGGCATGGCCAACTTGACATCACGCATACCCATGCCCACTCAGTTACATGACCCCCACCTCCCTACCAAGCCACACTCACAGGAAAAGGTAGAAATTTGGGGGGGCATTTCTACCTATATAAACCCCCACCCTCCCTTTGCCAATCACCCCCGTTTCCTAGGGCGAGTGGTCAGCATGCTTACTTACCTTTGGTTTGCTGAACAGAGTGGGAGAGATGCAGAGGCAATTGGTGAGATGTGTAGCTGGTCTGCATGGTGAAGAGAAGGTATATATAGGGCTAACATGGGCGGAGTGAGCATCGAGCGAGTGAGCATCAAGGGAATGTCTTGCAGGCAGGGTGAGCGAGTGTCATGCAGAAGGGTGGGGTGAGTGAGCGGCAACAGGGGGACCAATTCGGGAGCATGGCCAGCCAGCCAGCGCTACCGGTTTTCTGACCTTGGGCAAATTGCTGCCACCAGTTCGTGCAAACTGACTCAAACTGGTGCAAACCAGCTGAATGCCACCTTTGCCTCCCTAGCTCCAGAAACATTCTGCAGGCCAAAAACAGGCAAAATTGGCTCATTTTTTGGCCAGAAATGGGCTGGTTTTGCCCATTTTCTGGTATCCTGGGGTGTCGGTACATTCCCCCCCCCCCAACTCCAGAAGCATTCTACAGGCCAAAACCAAGCAAAAACAGTTCATTTTTTGGGCAAAATTAGACTGTTTGCGCCCATTTTGAGGCTCCTGGAGCATGTGCACCCTGCTTTTCAGGCCCCCCAGCTCCAGAACATCTCCGCAGGCCAAAATTATTGGTCTTACCTTTTAATTCCAGACTGTGGGGCTCACAAAGGTAAGTCCTGCGCTCGGCCAAAGTGTGGGCGGGGCGATGTGGGCAGGGCACCCTCATGGTCCTGCACATGCTGGATCAATGGCTTTGGTGGGAAGTATGTGGCCCATGGGCTGTAGATTGAGGACCCGTGTTCTATATTAATGAACAATCCTTGACAGACTCAATCTCTGGAGATGTTCCACGAATGGGAGTCTCTATTTCAGACCTGACAAAGAAGAGATAAATGTTGTAGCAGAATAGAAGTTCAAAAAGCTTTAAGCCTTTCAAAAGACTTGCTGAATCATTTGGGGGAGAATAGTCCACAAGGTAGGGATAGCCACAGCCATTGGACAAGGGCAAGACTTCAGGGAACGGTCCTGGAGCATGCCTACCTATTTGAGTGGTAGGATGGGCAGGGAGAAGTGGCCCCGCAAACAACCAGGTCCCTGTCGTGTAGGGAAAAGGATTTGGATTTGGATTTTGGATTTTATTCAATTTGTAGGCCGCCCTATTCCCCGAAGGGACTCAGAGCGGCTGAACAAAGCCAAGGGAGGGGAAATTACAAAAGTAAGACAAAGACAAACAGACAATACAAACAATTTAAAAGCACAACAGACACAGCAAATTCGAGTAGGGGGGGGAACTCAACCCCAGGCTTGCTGGGACAGCCAGGTCTTCACGGCCGTCCGGAAGGCCTGAAGGGTGGAGAGGGTCCGAATCTCCACGGGGAGCTCGTTCCAAAGGGCCGGGGCAGCCACAGAGAAGGCCCTCCTCCGAGTAGTTGCCAGCCGACATTGGCTGGCAGATGGAATACGGAGGAGGCCTAATCTGTGGGATTGAATGGGTCTGTGGGAGGTAATCGGCAGAAGGCGGTCTCTCAAGTACCCAGGTCCAATACCATGTAGGGCTTTATAAGTAATAACTAGCACCCTGAAGCGTATCCAGAGACCAATCGGTAGCCAGTGCAGCTCGCAGAGGATAGGTGTAACGTGGGTGTACCGGGGTGCACCCACAATCGCTCGCGCAGCTGCATTCTGGACTACCTGGAGTCTCCGAACACTCTTCAAGGGCTGCCCCATGTAAAGCACATTGCAGTAGTCCAGTCTTGAGGTCACAAGGGCATGAGTGACTGTTGTAAGATCCTCCCGGTTCAGGTAGGGACGCAATTGGTGCACCAGGCGGACCTGGGCAAACGCCCCCCTGGTCACAGCCGACAAATGGTGATCTAAAGTCAGCTGTGGGTCCAGGAGGACTCCCAAATTGTGAACCCTGTCTGAGGGGCGTATAATTTCACCCCCCAGCCTGAGAGATGGAATACTAAGCCAATTTGTGGGAGGAAAAAACACAAGCCACTCGGTCTTGTCAGGATTGAGAGCCAGTCTGTTCACCCCATTCAGACCCTCACATCCTCCAGGCAATGGCACATCACGTCAACTGCTTCACTGAGTTGGCACGGGGCGGACAGATACAATTGAGTATCGTCCGCATATTAGTGGTATCCTATCCCGTGCCGTCGGATGATCTCTCCCAGCGGCTTCATGTAAATGTTGAACAGGAGGCGGGACAGGACCGACCCCTGCGGCACCCCATAATTAAGAGGCCTAGGGGTCGACCTCTGTCCTCCAACCAACACCGATTGTGACCTGCCCGAGAGGTAGGAGGAGAACCACCAAAAAATGGTGCCTCCCACCCCCACCTCTCGCAACCGCCACAGCAGGATACCATAGTCGATGGTATCGAAGGCCGCTGAGAGGTCCAGGAGAACCAGAACGGAGGCACGGCCCCCGTCTCTGGCTCTCCAGAGATCATCGGTCCGTGCGACCAAAGCAGTTTCCATGCTGTAGCCAGGCCTGAAACCAGATTGGAAGGCGTCTAGATAATCGGTTTCCTCCAAGGACCGACGGAGCTGAGAGGCCACCACTTTCTCAACAACCTTCCCAACAAAGGGGAGGTTGGAGAGTGGCCGATAGTTATTTAAAATGGCTGGATCCAGGGACGGTCTCTTCAGTAGGGGCGTCACCACCGCCTCCTTTAAAGGGGGGGGAAGACCCTTCCCGGAGAGACGCGGTCACAATCGCCTGGATCCAGCCCCGTGTCACCTCCCTGCTGTTCGCGACCAGCCAGGAGGGACATGGGTCCAGTACACAAGTGGAGGCACTCACTGCTCCAATGGCCTTGTCCACTTCCTCAGGGGTAACAGACTGAAAATCAATCCAACGATGGTGCTCAAGACCCTCCCTCAGTACCTCGGCTGGCTCTGCACAATTGGAGTCCAGGTTTGCCCGAAGCCAAGCCACTTTATCCGCGAGGAATTGACCGAACTCCTCAGCCTTACCTTGCAAGGGAGTGCTCGTATCCCTCCCTTTAAGGAGGGAACGGGCTATCCCAAACAAGGTGGCTGGGCGTGACTCAGTGGAAGCTATCAGAGCAGCAATATAGGTTCTTTTTGATGTCTGGATAGCCCGGAGGTAGGCTCTGATGCAAGATTTTAATGAGGCTCGGTCTGACACGGACTTACTGGCTCTCCAGCGGCGCTCTAGGCGTCTCTTTTGGCGCTTCATCTCCCGGAGTTCCTCAGTAAACCAAGGAGCCCTCCTGGATCCACTGCCGCGGATCGGCCGTAGAGGCACAATCCGGTTAAGGGCCCCTGCCGCCGCCGAGTTCCAAGCAGCGACAAGAGTCCCAACCGAATCGCGGGCGAGAGTATCAGGTATAAGCGCAGTCTGAAAGCCCATAGGGTCCATAAGGCGCCTGGGGTGGAACCACCTAATCAGTTCCTCCTCCCTACAGTGGGGAAGAAGGGAGAAGAGGAAAGGGAAAGGAAAAAAAAAAGGAAAAATAAAGAGAATAGAAAAGAGAAAAAACAATATTTGCGCTAGCCCAATTGTACTGTATATGTTTTCCTCTTCTGAGGATTCTTCATCATGTAATTTATCAATCATGTCTTTTGTTTATTTTCTCTATAGTTTGATACATATCTTTAAACCATTAGGATTTCTCCAAATTTAAAATTACTGCAATGTACTATACATGGAGCTGCCCTTGAAGATCATTTCAAGTGCCCTTGAAGGCAATTCAGATGCTACAACAGGTCCAAAAAGCAGTGGCCAGTGCATTATGGCATGTTCCTACATTTGCCCGTGTTATATCTCTGTTGTATGAACTATGCTGTATTCCAGCTTCCTTCTGGATGCAATTCAAGATGCTGATTGTCATCTTTAAACCCTTACATGGCAGGGGCCAGGATGTTTATGAGGTCAATTCTCCCTATTCATCCTACCACTCAAATAGGGTAGGTATGCTCCAGGTCCTTTCCCTGAAATCTTGCCCTCATCCAGTGCCTGTCCCTATGAAATAGTCTCCCCCAAATGATTCAGTAATCCTTCTCTTTTAAGCCTTTTGAAAGGCTTAAAGCCTTTTTTTTATTTTGTGCATATTTTGTACTTCTACACATTAATGTAAGTAGCCAGTAAACTTGGTAGTTAGTAGCCGTAAATTTCCCAGTCCTAGCATTCCTAAACTTTGCAAGTGATGTTGGACTTAATATGTTAATGAATTCGGCTTAGTAATGACCTATGAAATAAATGTACTGTTTGTGTTAATGTGGTTTGGATTTTATCAATTCTTTTGTTTCCTTATGTGAACCCAGCCTTTCACATTTCTCCAAGAGGAAGAAAATCATATAATTGCTCATGAGCATCCTAAGTTGGCTTTGCTAAAAAACCCAGGTGTTGCCTGCACGATAGAGAATGCATGTGTGCACCCCGGGTCTCATCTTCATTGCATTTCAAGTCCAGCTTTTCCAAAATGCCTAAGCAGACTCTTCTTCCTCCCCCCATTCCAAGCCTTTGATTCTTGTACATATTTATTTATTTTATGCATTTTCATTCTGCTTCATATTCCCATTCTACTTAATACATAACATAAACATAAACAAATATTTCCCTAGTTTTGGTACCAGAAGCAGATGTTCTGGTACCAATGTTTCTGCCTCTTCTACATCTCGAGAGACTGTTTGAGGGAAAGTATTCCATAAGGTAGGGACAGCCACAGGAAAAAGCACGCTTCCAAGCTTCCACTAAAGGGCAAGACTTCAGGGAACGGACCTGGAGCATACCTACCAATGGTGGGTTCCTACCGGATCGCACCAGTTCGGTAGAACCGGTTCGTCAAATCTATCAAACCGGTTAGGTCCCACCGGTGGACCCGGAAGTAAGTTCTGGAACACCTGCCCTGGCCCTGTCGCTCGCTTGCTCGCCCCCGCCCATGTAGAAGCAGCTCCATTGCTTGCTCCCCCTGCCCGTCTGCACTATCCTAGCCTCACCCACCGCTAACTGATTGGCTGGCTCACCAAACGCTCCACCCGCCTCTAAGAACCCTATCTAAACCTACTTACCTTTTTTCCTGCTTAGCTCTCTATTGCTGCCTGCCAACTATAGATAAGTAAGCTGCAACTAAGCGCGGGGCAGGGGGGACAGCGGCAGGCCATCTGGAGCGGCCTGCCGTGGCCCTGAACTATAAGCGAGTCCAGTGACCTTTTGCGGCCTTGCAAGGATCCCGGAATTGCTTATAGCTCAGGGCCGCATGGCCGCCAGAAAGCACAGGGGCGGGGGTGACAGCGGCAGGGGGAGCTTATGTGGCGTGGCCGGCATCTTGGATGATTTTGGGGACCTCACAAGGCCTTTGCAAGGTCCCCTGACTGGCCTAAGATGCCTGGCCGCCAGAAATCATAGGGGCAGGAGCTTATGCAGTGGGGCCGGTCTCCTAAGACCTCCTAGGTGCCGGCCACACCGCACAAACTACCGTCTGTCTCTCCATGCTCAGAAAAGCAACTCCAGAAATGTCCTTTAGTGGCAGCAGGCATCCTAGAACCTGCCTGCTAGCAAAGGACTTAGCCGAGCTTCCTTTTCTGAGCACGGGGAGACGGACGGTATTTTGCACCGGCCGCGCAAACTACCACTCATTGCTGCCCCATGCTCAGAAAGCAAGTCCGGGCCCAACCTCATAAAGTGGCGAGGAAAGATCCACATTTAAAGACGGGAGCCTTAACCGCCACCGAGGCCTGCCGCTCGAAGAAGCAGGTGGAGGAGAAACACTGACCTTGTTTGGCTGCAGTGCTTACACTGTTTCCTGCCCTAGGCTTTCGCCAGGCTCCTTTTTTGTGATAAATCCCTCCCCCTTCTCTTTTCGAGGCTGCGGAGTTGACTGGTTTCCACGGGGCTAACGCGGAGGGGGAAGCGGCTTGGGAGGATTTTCTCCACAGGGTTTGGCGGAAAATGTCATGGAACGGAGGGTTTGCAAAATGGGGAGTTTCCCCTTAAGGCTCCACTGTGTTCCCACGTTCTATATCTGGATGGATTCGCCGGTTCACTCCTTGCCTTGATCGGGGCCTGTAATGTACATGCAGTGGGCGAAAGGAGTGTAGGGGGGAAGGATACTGGACAGGAAAGTCCATTGGAGTTGGTCGGCTAATACATTCAAATAGGTAAATAATTAAAAAAGAAACTTTGGGGGCTACAGGACTTGGGATCCTGGGGTCAATCCACAGATTGCAAATCATGTTTCAGGTACCCCAAATTGGGGTTTATATTACTCAACCGGAATCCAATCAACCCTATTGTGGTTTAGTGCAGTGTTTTTCAACCACTGTGCCGCGGCACACTAGTGTGCCGTGACATAGTGTAAGGTGTGCCGTGGGAAAATTACTTTATATATAGTCAATATAGGCACAGAGTTAAATTTTTTTAACATTTTCTAATGGTGGTGTGCCTCGTGATTTTTTTCATGAAAAAAGTGTGCCTTTGCACAAAAAGGTTGAAAAACACTGGTTTAGTGGGACACATGAAAACCAGAGCTAATGCTAAGATTGTTTAGCTCTTGCGTGACTCGTACTCCTGCAAGAGATCGGCATCTTTTGCAAATTCAGAATGTTAAAAGGGTCTTTATCAGAAGGAAACTATATGTACTTGCAAGTAAAGTAAAAGCCAGATTATATGCAAAGACAACATCCCCACCAAAGTTTTTTAAAAAAATAAATATTCTTGAAAGGGTAAAGAGGAATGACTTGTGTGAGAATCACCAATTGTAATCCATCATTTAGAGACTTCCAATTTGTTCTGCATGTCCATAACTGAGTTTGTCTATTTATTAAATTTATATACCTCCCATCTCACTAGCTTAACTGATTCGGGACAGCTTACAATGCCATAAAAGCATTAAGACAAGCATTAAAATTAACAATTAAATGAAGGCTAAAAATCCATAAGGATGAAAAACTGCAGGGATGGTCTTTTTATGTTTGTCTCTTAGGGGCAGCACTACACCTCATATTTTCTCTCAACCCCTGCTTTGATTTATTTATTTGATCAAATTTTGAAACCAATCATCCACCTCACAAAGGGCCTCTGGGCAGTGTACAAATAAAACATTAAAACAAAAAAAAGCATATAAAATTTGAAAGAGGCAAAGATGATTAAAATGCTAAAACTGAATTGAAATTAAAACTTTCAGTTTTCCCTTGCATCAAGGCTCTCCAACAGAAGAGACTCTTGATAGCTCCAGGTTGTAATGAGGGGTTGTGGGTGCTCTCTGAGCTTGGTGGTTTTCTTGCAGAAATTTCATTACCAAACTAGGTAACATCATCAGTGCTAGAATGGAGTGGGGTTGGGGGGGAAGGAGGAGAAAGGACAAAAAGGAGAAAGAGAGGGAGAAAGAGGAGGTGGGGGATAGTGGGATCCTTGCTGATTTCTGAGCTTGGTGGTTTTCTTACAGACATTTCATTACCAAACTAGGTAACATCATCAGTGCTAGAAGGGAGTGGGGTTGGGGGGGGGGAAGGAGGAGAAAGGACAAAAAGGAGAAAGAGAGGGGGAAAGAAGAGGTGGGGGATTAGTGGGATCTTTGCTGCTTTCTGAGCTTGGTGGTTTTCTTACAGACATTTCATTACCAAACTAGGTAACATCATCAGTGCTAGAAGGGAGTGGGGTTGGGGGGGAAGGAGGAGAAAGGACAAAAAGGAGAAAGAGAGGGGGAAAGAGGAGGTGGGGGATTAGTGGGATCTTTGCTGCTTTCTGAGCTTGGTGGTTTTCTTATAGACATTTCATTACCAAACTAGGTAACATCATCAGTGCTAGAAGGGAATGGGGTTGTGGGGAAAGGAGGAGTGTAGGAAATAGATGTCACCATAACTGGCTAGGTGAGTTAGCTAGGAAAAAAGCAATTTGAAAGCCTAGTGAAAATTTGCCAAGGCCAGTTAGCTGACATGCAAAAGAAACATTCCTAAGATAAGAAAGTGTTAGAATTCATTCCGGACGTTTTGTGTGAAAGGCAGTTTCTGTTCTGGAACACAAATACACAGGAATGATTTATCTTCACACTAAGAAACATCTTTACGGCTTGATGGTCATAAATGCAGTTTAGTGTAACAAACAAGATGCGAACCAACTTCTCCCACACACACATGCCTCAACCTCCTCTCTCCCCCCTCTAAATGCCATAAAATTTGTAATCCTTTGTTCTCCTTTTGCTCACCCTTTCGCTATGAAGTGATTTATGATTGGTTTATTTTGTAGAATGCTGTGATCTTTTTACTTGTACCATGTGATACGCTTCTCTCTGATGACACTGTAATTAACTGGTTTTTCTAAATAAAAAGAGCGTTCTGTGGACACAGGAAAGAGCCATTTTCACCCAGATCATAGCCTTGTGTTTTATTGGGAAGCGATTTCAGGAATTGGGACCGTGAAAGTGGCCCACTGGTTGAAGGGACCTCTGCAACCCTGCAGACGTTGTCTCTTCAAGTGGTGACCCCGACGTGATTCATTTTACAACGCCAGGAACCAGTCGAGGTGCGACGCGGAGAGACAGACGGGGCTCATCGCGTGCCCAACAACCCCCATCTCTTACTCAGGCCAATTCGTAAGTATGAGGGCAGATTTGTCTAAAGAGCAGGAGGCTTTCCTTAAGGAATTTAGACCTTTGTCTAAAGAGCAGATCGCTCACCTTAAGGAAATTAGACAAATAGTTGGAGCTCACAAAATTAAATATATTTGGCAAAACTGTCCATCATATTCCCCATATGGATTATTGGATATTAAAACATGGACAGATATAGGTTCTTATTTAAAAGCCATGGTGGGGGGACCAGACACCCCCCCCCGCCAGATTTGGAAACCTTTTCACTAAATTTACACTTTGAAACTAAGGCTTTCTTTTCCCTTGTATGCATGCCTTTGTCACCCTCAGCCTTTGAAGCTCCTCAGCATTACATTCCTTTAAAGGACGCTTTTGCCTGCTTTCCAACCTGACCCCCACACAAAAGGACTGCTTCTTATCTTCCTTCTTATTTCAATCTTTTGGCAAGTGAATCTGCCTGGCTCTTCCTATTTTCTTCCGGTGATTCCGGCTACCTCTATTTCATTACCCTTTACGATGCCACTTTTAGTTTTTCCTCATCGTGATTTCAAGTCTCAAGGAGTTCTTGTTACTCCCTTTCTTACTGACTCTTTTGATTTCTCTTCTGTTGCTTTGATGATATTTTCATGCCTGAGTATTTGAATCTTTTTTCACAGATGTTTCACAGAGCAATTGATCTGTTTAGTAACTGATTATTTTACCCCCTTTTTAAACTCTGCCTGCAAGCTTTCTACCCTCCCCAAGCCCCTCCCTTACCCTTAATCCCCCAACAATGTCTTTTCTGTGGGGGAGAGAATTTTGTTTTCATGTTTTTCAGATGTTAAAAAGCTGTTAATAGTTGTCTTTTAAAAGAAAAGTAGAGCTCGAGCCTCACCTAGATGCAAATGATGTGTTAATAAAATATCTATATATCTTGCTCTTTAAAACTATGCCAGCGTTCAGCTGGGAGAGCTAAGAGTTTGGACCTAACCCTGGCTAATGCAAACAATGTGGACAAACATCTCTATACATTGTCTCTATAAATCTTGACCTTTAAAAATATGCCAGCGCTGCTGGGAGATCAAGATAGAAACGGAACATCCCAGGGAAAGATAGATATTAACAATCTAGTGCTTAAGGAGATAGAATGGGCATAACTTCGAGCAAAAGTAAGAAATTTAGTAGGTAATGAGGTAAAGCCTGACTGAATGGGAAGACTTAGGTAATTGGACTTGATTACTTTGATGTAATGTTTGTTAAAAAAAGTTCTTAGGTGTGCATCTAATAACATGTAGAATTGAATTGATGTTTGATTAGCTAGCTAAGTAAATAAATAAACTTGGGCTTGAAGCCGTGGGGGAGGGAAGAGTAGTTAGGATTTAAGCTGCTCTCTGAGTTTCCCCGCTGCTTGGAGAATGAGCCATAAGCTTTCCAAGGAAAGAAATTTGAAGATTTAAAATGATAGAACCTCCCCCAGGCCTGAAAGTTTTGTTTTATGGTATGTGTGCATGTGTGTGTGTAATCATTTTCAGACCTGGAGGGACGTTGAGATTCCTTAATAATAGAAAATGGAGCTCATTGGCTTATGTATAGCTCCTTGAAATAATGGTAATGATTGCCTGAAATAATTGTAATGATTGCTTTGCATGAAGAATGAATGAAATGGGATTTTTATATGTGAAGTTAATCTACACAAGCAGTTTGATTGCAGTGCAAATGTATGTTGAATAGTGAAAATTGATATGGATGTACTTTGATTTCTTTCATATAAAGAAATAGTAAGTTGTAAAGTTGTTTAATGGTATGTGTGTGTATGCTTGTGTGTTATCATTTCCAAATTTGTTGAGAGAATGCAGAGTGGAAAAAAGGAGAGATTGTAGAAAGTTAACACCCAGCCCTCTCCCAAAAAATGTAATATCCTAGGAAATGTTGAAAAAGCAGAATATTTTTCTGGATGTGACAAGAAAGAAACATGTCTTAAAAGGCAGGATAGCTGTCTGCAGCTTCCTGCCCATCCCCACCTTTTGGTTAATGAATCATTAAACCCTGAGCTAATCCATTTTAAGTTGGTTGTTAACTTAAGGATTTTTTCCTTTAAAGATCAAGCATGATTGTATATGTCCCCAATTCCCCAGAAAGTGTTAACCTGTGATCGCCTGCGTGAATTCCCCCCCTCTTTCCCCCTGAGTCATTCTTTGGAAGGAAACAGGAGAGGGGGAGAGAGAATGTGTGTATGTGTTTGAGTGAGCGAAGGCTCCGGTGAGGGAATTGCGCCTATTTAGGGAAGTAGGTGAATTATTGCAAACATGATTAATCAAAGATAAGTATGGGGACAGGTTGGACAGTAGAGAATAAAGAGTAAGTGATAAAAGAGTGGGAGAGAGGGAGAAAGAAAAAGAGTGAAAGAGACAGAAAGAGACAGAGGAAGTGATAGAAGAATGGAAAAGAAAGAAAAAGTAAGTGAACAGAGAGAGAAGAGAGGAAGAGGAAAGAGATATCCCACAGCCCTTACAACACCCCTGTGCTTGTTATAAAAAAGAAATCTGGTAAATGGCATTTTTTGCATGATTTAAGGGCTGTTAATAAAATTCTCCAGCCCATGGGAGCGCTGCAGTGCGGCCTCCCCAATCCAAATTTGATTTCCCAAGAATGCGATCTCATGGTCATTGATTTAAAAAAAATGCCTTTTTTTCTATACCACTCCATGAAAAAGATCACAAACTGTTTGCTTTTACTGTTCCAGAATTTAACAATTCCAAACCTGCTTCTCGCTTTCAATGGAAAGTTTTGCCTTAAGGAATGTTAAATAGTATATGTATAAACACATCAGCAAGTTTTAAAAGAGGTAAATGAGGCACTTGTTTAAATTTGGGTGGATCGTCTTCAGGACAACACTCCTTTAGCTTTCATTAATTATTGAATGGGTATACTTGTCTCACACCCCAAAGTCCACTATTTTTCAGAAACCTGCACTTTTTGCAGCTCTAATTACAAAAGCCCGTGTTAGAACAAAGCTGTTGGCCGGAATTGAACCTTCCACGATTTTTGTCCCTTGTTCTTTATCAACTTGGGAGACTTTATTTGCTGACTGGCCAGGTGAGATTTTTTGCCATGCACCTCCCGACCTTAGATTGGCTCTTTTGAAAACTGTTACCTTGCAATGGCACACTCCATATTCCCCCCTCCCACTTCCTCAAGCCATAACTATTTTTGCTGATGGAAGCAAAACCTATGGTGCTTGTGCCTGGCAGGAGAATGGTCAGTAGTGCACAAAAATTACCCCCCCCACACAGACTTCCGCTCAGCGTGCGGAGCTTGCTGCCTCTATTTTGGCTTTTTCCACTTTTCCAAATAAACCCTTTAACTTGATTTTGGATAGCCTCTATATAACCCAGATTGTGAAATCAATCTATGAGGCTTATCTTTCTCCCTCATTGGAACTACAATTATTCTCGCTTTTCTTATTTTTGCGAAAGTTAATTTCTGCTATCACACCTTGGGATAGCCACTCTTACTTTCATCAGAACAGAAAAGCGCTCATAAAACAATGTGGCCTTGCGTTGGCAGGGGCATCAGCAATCAATGCCCCATTGTAGTCGGCAATCTCATTCCCTCCCTATGGGAGTTAATCCCAGAGGGACAGAATGTTGCCAAATTTGGCAAATGGATGTGACTCAATATCCATCCTTTGCTCCTTGGAAGTATCTACATGTAATCATAGATACATTCTCTGGCTTCTTGTTTGCTACCCCACAAAGGAGGGAAGCCACAAAACATGTTATCAACCACTGCATTCGAACCTTCGCATCGCTGGGATGCCCAAAAGAGATAAAAACAGACAATGGCCTTTGCTGCTCTTTGTAACCAATGGGACATTGTGCACAAATTCGGCATGCCATATAACAGCCAAGGACAGGCAATGGTCGAGCGCGCTAATCAGACTCTTAAGCATGCCCTTGATCACTACATTGAAACACAGGGGAAAGCACCCCCTAGCCTCCCAGCTTTGCAAAACATTCTTAATCTTTGTCTCTACATTAAACTTTTTAAATCTCACGAGTCAGCCGCCTTCCTCAGCAGCAACTCGTCATTTCGCAGCTCCACCTTCTGCTGACACTCTTCGACCACCTGTCTACCATCGCTGCTTGCCTGACCTGACGTGGCGAGGACCTGCTGACCTGATTACCTGGGGAAGGGACTACATTGCAATCCAACTGAAAGACAAGGTTCTTTGGATCCCAGGACGGCACGTAAGACCATATTTGCCCAAACCACCTACACAACCACTACACAAACACAGAAGCCGCCTGACCATGACCAACCAGCAGGAACCACAGCTTGAGGCTGTCTCTGTCTCTGACCTGGAAAACAGGGCAGAGCACCCTCCATCCTCCACTCCCCCAGAGGAAGTTTCCAAGCCTTTGGACTGCAGATCATTTTCATATCATTTTTGACCCTTGTAAAATTGCTAGATGGTCCAATACATGTGGTACTATGGATTGGCAGAGATATTATACACACCAGGATAAATATATTTGCCCTAAAAAATGGAGTCAAGGGAAGGATCCGGACTGTGACAATTCGGATGAATTGTTTTGCCCCTATTGGAGATGTGCATCATGGGCACAAGATGGCTCATGGGGATATCGTGTGTGTGTGTGTGTGTGTGTGTGTGTGTATATATATATATATATATATATATATATATATATATATATATATATATATATATATATATATATATATATATATGCTTAATAGAATTATTAGATTACAAGCTGTGTTAGAAATAATTACAAATGAAACTGCATTGGCATTAACAAAACTTGCAAAAGAAAGTGTGTTGTCAAGAACATATATTATGCAAAATTGTTTAGCTTTAGATTATTTGCTCGTTGCTGAAGGTGGGGTATGTGGAAAATTTAATCTTAGTAATTGTTGTATACAAATAGATGATTCCGGAACCGTAATAGAGAAAATTACTCACAAAATGATACAGACTGCTCATGTCCCAGTACAAACTTGGAAAGGTATGCTGGATACCGATGGATGGTTGAGAGGCATATTTCACAATTGGAAACAAGGATTGTTTTTTATTGGTACGAGAAACAAAAAACAACCCATGGTAATTGCCTCCCCTTTAAAGAAATAAAAAGGAGGAGATGTAGGAAATAGATGTCACCATAACTGGCTAGGTGAGTTAGCTAGGAAAAAAGCAATTTGAAAGCCTAGTGAAAATTTGCCAAGGCCAGTTAGCTGACATGCAAAAGAAACATTCCTAAGATAAGAAAGTGTTAGAATTCATTCCGGACGTTTTGTGTGAAAGGCAGTTTCTGTTCTGGAACACAAATACACAGGAATGATTTATCTTCACACTAAGAAACATCTTTACAGCTTGATGGTCATAAATGCAGTTTAGTGTAACAAACAAGATGCGAACCAACTTCTCCCACACACACATGCCTCAACCTCCTCTCTCCCCCCTCTAAATGCCATAAAATTTGTAATCCTTTGTTCTCCTTTTGCTCACCCTTTCGCTATGAAGTGATTTATGATTGGTTTATTTTGTAGAATGCTGTGATCTTTTTACTTGTACCATGTGATACGCTTCTCTCTGATGACACTGTAATTAACTGGTTTTTCTAAATAAAAAGAGCGTTCTGTGGACACAGGAAAGAGCCATTTTCACCCAGATCGTAGCCTTGTGTTTTATTGGGAAGCGATTTCAGGAATTGGGACCGTGAAAGTGGCCCACTGGTTGAAGGGACCTCTGCAACCCTGCAGACGTTGTCTCTTCAGAGGAGGAGGAGGAGAAGTAGAAGGACAAAAAGGAAAAAGATAAGGAGGGAGAGGACTGTGGGGTCCTTTAGTGTTCTCTGAACTTGGTGGTTTTCTTGCAGGCATCTCATTACCCAACCGGGTGTCATCATCAGTGCTAGAAAAAAGGGGGTATTACAGAGAGAAGGAGGAGGAGGAGGAGTGTGTGGTCTTTGGTGCTCTCTGAGCTTGCTTGTTTTCTTGCAGATGTTTCATTACCCAAACCAGGTATTATTATCATCATCAGTGCTAGAAAGAGTGGGATATATTGAGATGAGGAAGAGGAGGGTGGGGAGAAGACAGCTGGGTCCTTGGTGTTCCCTGAGCTTGATGGTTTTTAATTATTTTTAGGGAAATTTTATTTATTTATTGTTTATAGAATGTTTATTACAAGAAATGTTATTCCTTTTTGCAAATGTTTTATTTGTGATGCAATATGTTGCTTTTAAGTGTACAGGTTGATGCATGGTTTATGTGTCTCAAGGTGGCTGCTTTTCTATGGGCATGGCAGGTTGGTGCAAGGCAGCTTTGCCAGATTTTGTGTGTTTCTGTGTGGTACCTGGTTGTTTAGGTAATTGTGACGTGGTTGCTGGTTCTGTGAGCTTCCTGGCACTGTCCTTTATAATTTCCCACAATGCCTTGATGGTTTTTATTCCAGTGGCTTTGTCTTTCCTGTTCTTAGGGTTAGGGGAAAAAACTGGTTTCATCTGCAGTCTTTTGGGGGGAAATTGTTATTTTTTGGTGTTTTCCTGACACTATCATAGTTCGTGTGTGTGTGTGTGTGTGTGTGTGTGTGTGTGTGTGTGTGTGTGTAATGTCCCACAGTTATCTACACATTAATAATGATCAAGTACTAATAATATTGCCTTATACATTTTAGTGACCTTTGCTTACACGTGTTTTCTTTCATACTTTTAGATTTCTAATTGCTATTTCTGTTAGTTAGCAATTGATAAAACAAATCCGACGTGAAAAAGTATTTGAAGTCTTCTTGATTTTAATTGTAAATTTATTCATTCCTGCATATTCTAATATTTATTCATTTTTATATCTTTGTTCTTTCCACTGTTGTGCAGTGGAATCCCAACAGCGGTTAACATGTGTAAAATTAAATATGTATTTATTCCCTTTGAAATACAAGTAGTAAGTAGTAAGCTACTTACCTTCTGTAAGTAGATCTTTTATTGTTTTGTGTACTTATTTTAATCTTATTTAAGTAGTAAGTGCACAAAATAATACATTTCCTTTTTTATATCTTCTTTTTGTAGATCATCCATTGGGGCAAAGAATTCAGTGACATCGTCTTGGCCACTCCCATCCAGGCACATGACTGCCAAGCCACTCCCACCTGGTCACATGACCGGCAAGCTACTCCCACCCGGTCACATGGCTGGCAAGCCACTTTCACAAAGCAGGTCACACCCACAGAGTAGGTTCCAAAAAAAATTGAAACCCACCACTGGTACCTACCCTATTTGAGGATGGGCAGGGAGAACTGAACCAACAAACATCCTGGCCCCTGACATCCCCCTAATCCCCTAATCCCCAGGGATTTAAAAGACAATCAGCACTTTGAATTACATCCAGAAGGAAGATAGCATATACAACAGAGGTATAACATGAGCAAACATAGAAACACCTAATAGAGCACATGCCACTGCTTTTTGGATTAGTTGTAGCATCTGAGTTGCCTTCAAGGGCACTTGAAGTGATCTTCAAGGGCAGCTCCATGTAAAGTGCATTGTAGTAATATACATTTGGACAAATCCAAATATGCCCAAATAATTTTGTAATGAAAAAAATAAAAATGTCTTCCATCTCGCAAAATGGGACTATTCCCTCTGTAATTATACCAGCCATGTCATGCAGGGGAATTTACTGGAGAAAGCAAAGATATATTGGAAGAGTTAGCAGTAAAAGGATGCCAGGCCATTAAAGAACATGATTGCTGGACACAATCAAACCTGACATTAGCCAAAGCAAACAAGATGGGAAGATGTGGAGAAACTTGGGCCATAGATTCAAGAAGAGTTGGACACAATTGAACGCATCATGATTAGCATGATTATAAGTAGATATAGTTCATACCTTTTTTTAATGAAAATTATCAGTACTTTTGATCAGTGACATCATCAAAGTAAACAAACCCACGTGCTGATTACGTCACCAGATCATGCCCCTAAGCGGAAGTGATGTGCACAGCCCCCACCCTCCGGATGTGATGTGCATACCCCTCCTCCCCGGATGGGGTGTGCATAATTGACCCCACGTGGTGCAGGTTTCACAAAATCATAACCCTAGCCAGATATGTGTAATGGCCTAAGCTCATCATGATGAGTAGCCCTAACAGATAAGGTGTTGTGCACTATCCTAGCCCTATTTTTCAGATAAGACGTGTTGAAACTTACCCCATCAAGAAAGATGCCAAGACTCTGTGTACATGATTAGTTTAACCCTAGATTAATTCTATGGACATTCAAGGGTGGTGGGAGGGGGGGTTGTGAAATAAAAAATGTTTTTTATTTGTAATCAATCTCCTAAGGGCTGCATTTAAACCCACTTTTTTCCCTAGAAGGTATTTATTTCTAGGCAATATTGGTTTTAATTTTTGTTGAGACATGGGGTCTGCATTTAACCATTTTTTTCTCTAAAAGGTATTTATTTCTAGGTAGATTGAAGCCCACCAACAGGAAAAGACAAGGAATATTAACAGGAATTAAAATGTTCACAATAGGCAACCCCGCCAGGTTGCATGCAGTGGATAAGCCTGTTCATTCATGCCTGGGATATGCCCTGACATGCCTTACTCGCCCACCCACCCCACTCCTCTGTGATTCCGGGCATGCGCAAGAGACATGTGTGGGACATGCCCAGACATGTCTTACCCGCCCCACCCACCCACCCCCTCCTGTGATTCTGGGCATGCGCAAGGCGCACTTGTCATTACAAGAACTGGCTAGTTTGCCTTAATTTCAGCAGTCTCTTGAAGATGGCAACCTCTGATTCCAAATATGTTTTTAAAACAACAGCAAAAGCCAGCATCGAATGCTCTGACACAAGACCCCTGCCACCAGAATGCAATAAACCCTGTTGCAAGGGGTATGATAAAGAAAGTTTTTTATTCAGACCTGTTTTGCATGTCTGCAGCATGGAGTGTTATAATTTTAACGAAGATGTGCAGAGTATTTACCGGCCAGTATGTGAAACAGCGAATGATGTTTCATTATCACCCTGCAATGGTAAGTAAATATGTTTTTTTTATTTATGATGTTGTAAATGACACTGGAGTGGATAACTCACTAACAAGATGTGGTTTATATTTTGCAGACTCCAAAATAATAACTCCTAAACAGCAAACTCTTCAAGACACCCCGATTTTATATTCCAGTGCTATTTGCAGCTTCTGCAGATTTTTATGATTTAGACTATAACTGGGATTCTGCACTATCCCAGAGACCACGCTATCTAAACAGTGAGTTAAAGAGCTGCAATTTGTGTAAAGACTGGTTTTCTTGCGACTGCGAACATGATTTGTGGAATACAGACTCAACGAATTGTAAAGTAGCATGTTATGCACCTCTATATTCTGCTTCTGATAGTGGTGATGAGGGATATTTTTCTGATGGAGGGGACATGACCCTCTGAACTCTGTATAGCCAATAAAAGATTGTGTTAATGTCAATGCTTGCCCCATTTGTCAGTGTTCTTTCAATACAATGAATCATGAAAAGATTCTAAGCCATATTTATTATACTCCAGGATATGTAGGGAGTTATGGAGGAGTAAATACCCTTTTCCAGGAAGCTAGAAAACATGAAAAAACCTGACCACGAAGCAAGTCAAGACGTGGCTGTCAGGGCAAGATGATTATAAGCTTCATAAGTCTGCAAGAATTAAGTTTCCTAGAAATAAAACAGTAGTGTCCAGCTTAGATCATCAATGGCAGGCCGACCTCATAGATGTCTCCAAATTTTCTAAAGAAAACCATGGAAAAAAATACATCTTAACAGTTATCGATGTGTTATCTAAATATGCCTGGGCCTCCCCTTATCTGATAAATCAGGGAGGGAAGTTACATCTGCCTTTCAGAATATCTTTAAAACAGGACGTGCACCCCCAAAAATACAGACAGATGCAGGTAAAGAGTTCTTGAATACGGCGCTGAAGAAACTTTTAGCACGTTATGGCATTCATCATTTTGTCACACATAGTGAAACTACAGCAGCTGTTATAGAGAGGTTTAATAGAACCGTAAAACACAAACTGGAGATATTTCACAGCTAGAAATACCCATCGGTATGTGGACATTTTGGCAGACACTCTTCAGGGGTACAATAGCACTTACCATTGTAGCATTGGGACTGCTCCTAAAACCATAAATTTGTCTAATGAAAGGGATGTGTGGCTGAGACTTTATGGGGTAAGTTTAAAAAGTAGAAGAAAGGAAAAATGTCTTAAGGCGGGGGATCATGTCAGGGTATCTAGACTGAAGGGTAAGTTTGAATCAGCAAACCTATATGTATGAGATATTCATCGTCAAAGAACTGGGGACAAGGGGGGAAAGAGTGGTGTATAGATTAAATGATTACGCGGATGACCCGGTAGAGGGGGCTTTTTACTTTGAGGAGCTCCAAAAGGTTCCAGCTGACCAACAGCGTATATACAGAATAGAGAAAATTATCCAAAAAAGAGGGCAGGGGAGACACAGAGAGTTTCTAGTCAAATGGAATGGCTGGCCAGAGAAGTTCAACAGTTGGGTTAAGGCTACTGAAGTACAACATCTTTGAAATGTCAGATTTTTACATCACCCTCCCCAGCAATGCATCAGCAGCAATTTTTCCCCAAAACAAAAATTCTAATTTTACTATTCAATTAGCGAGATCATTGGATCTTTCAGGGCCGTGGGAAGTAGGTCTAGCAGAGATACAATATCCACATAGCTGGCATACATTAACATCTCCTGGATATTTTGAAATTGCTAACGAGAGAAAGAAATGGCATTTTTCTTTGAGAAGCGGGTACTATAATAGCATCCGACAACTGTTAGAAAATATGAACAAACTTATATCAAATGCCAAGGATGGACCTAAGACAACCCTACATTATGATTCAGTGGGTCGGAAAATTAATCTTAAAGGAGATGAACCGCATACCATTCTAGTTAGCAGTGAACTTGGACATCTGTTAGGTATGTTCCCTGCATTCAGCACCTTATATGTTTACACAGACATTGTAGAGCTCCAGATAGTAGGTGACTTCTGTGTGCCATTACTATGCTGTGTACCTGTGCAGGGACAAGACAATGATTTCATAACTATGACCTATGACCGTCCACATTATGTGCCAGTCAGCAAACATCACATCGATACTGTTACTATAGAAATCAGAACTGACCAGGACAAAAACGTGCATTTTTATCACGGGAAGGTGATTGTCAAGCTTTATTTTAGGCCTTGGAAAAGTGAAGAATGGTTGTAAACAAGGAGCATGGGAGACCTCAAGACTATGTGGCTTACTACAGGGTACAAGCTGCGGGAGGCCTTCCAGGCTTCCGAGGAGCCCCTATTATGTACGGTTTAGGAGGGTTGTTCCGTGGACCTTTTTGAAAAGCAATGCCTTTTTTGAGGCGAGGATTAGAAATCATAAAACCGCATGTGTGAAATCTGCTGCCAAAAACATCGCCAGAGATGTTGCGGGGCATCTTGTATCCCGTGTTGTTGAGAACGGGCAGGATGGATCAGGGCTGGCCATAGCCAGGAAGAATTACGCATTGGGCCCGCCTATTCCGTTTAAAAAAAGAAGACTTGTGAAAAAGCCCCATCATACCAAGAGGAGACATGTGTAGAAGAGGAAACCCTGTGACAAGGAAGACATATTCTAATACATTATGTCATTTATTCATTCTGCTTCAGAGGAATGTGTCAAATCTGAACTGGATCTTTTTCAACTGGCGCCTACACAGACCAGTATTGAAAACAGTACCTATATTGAGATCCCCCCTTTATCAGTGCTAACGCCCAATGGACCCCTGGAATTTTTCATCACAGGGCATGGTGAGCATTACACGGATTTAAACAACACCCTCCTGTATGTGAGTTGCAAGATTGTAAAAGCGGACAGGTCGGATATTGATGACGGGGCAAGGGTGGCCCTGGCCCAACTACCCCACAGCATCTCTGTTTAACCAGCTGGATGTTACCTTGGGAGATCGACTCATTACCCAGAGCCATCATTGCTATTTGTATAGGGCCGTAATTGAACTGATTCTCAACTATGGTGGTGATGCATTGGGCACCCAATTTACTTCTGGGGGATTTTACAAAGATGACTCAGATCTCATGGAGAGTACTCTACTGACAGCGGCTGGGAACTCTGGTTTCAAAGCGAGAGCGAGACACACGGCCGGTAATCGAAAATGGGACCTGCTTGAGCCTCTGCATAACGATCTGTTTTTTCAAGACAGACTTCTAATTAATGGCATAGATGTGAAAGTCAAACTCACAAGAAGCAGAAATGAATTTTGCGTGATGAAGGATGGCAATGAGAATTACAAAGTGCAACTTCTGGCAGCTTCTCTCTTTGTAAAACATGTGAAAGTAGCCCCGGGAGTGCACCTTAGCCATGCAGAAGCTTTGCTAACCTCCAATGCCAAATACTCCATTGATCGAGTGGGGATGAAGATTTACAGCATTCCCGCAGGTAGTCTTGTGTGTGATCAGGAAAATCTATTTCTGGGTCAACTGCCTAACAATTAGTGATTGGGTTTGTGGACAATGCAGCTTTTAGTGGGGATTATGAAAGAAATCCATTCAATTTTCAACACTGCAATGTCAATTTCTGCGCCCTGCATTGTGATGATGAACAGATCCCCGCAAAGCGTCTTCAGCCCGATTATGAGCATGGTCTTTTTGTGAGAGAGTACATGCAGATGGTGCAAGCAATAGGCAAAGGCATGAAAGACAGACCAATGTTAATCAGCTGGGAAGAGTTTAACCGAGGGTATACTTTGTATTGTTTGACTTGAGTCCTGATCAGGGATGCTCTGAGCACTATTCATTGATCAGGAACGGCAACCTCAGAGCTGAAATTAGATTTGCTTAGATACCTCTGCAGTACAGAATTGTAGAGCTTATTTATTTGTTTGTTTGTTTGTTTGTTTATTTGACTTATATACAGCTTCATAGGGCTTTCAGCCCTCTCTAAGCGGTTTACAATTTTTTAGCAAATTGAGTCAGCAACTTGCCCCCACAGTCCGGGTCCTCATTTCACCCACCTCGGAAGGATGGAAGGCTGAGTCGACCTTGAGCCGGTGAGATTTGAACCACTGAACTGCAGCTTAATCTTGTCATCCTCACTCAAATCATGCTTCTGAAGTATGTTGCGCATCTCATCATCCAACCAGTTAGTGGCCGTAGTCCCCATAGTAGGCGTCCTGCCCTGTAGCTGCTCCATCTGATGTCGCGACACCAGATACATTTTCTCTGCATGTTCCATGGTTTACCCTGCTAACAGGCTAGTCAACAGAGGAATAGCAGCCCCTAGCAAGGGACCTATAAAACCGCCCGACTGAAGTATGATCTGTTTCTTCTTTTTGAGTGAAACCTTTCTATCACTCAGCTTTTTAATGACACCCTTCTTACTCTTTAGAGACAGGAATTGTGAAGGTTTCAGAGGAAGATTTCCTTTTAGGATGTTCAGTGCTATTTCTGCTATTGACCCCACCAGGTCATTATTAGCATTGCATAAAATGGCTTTTCTCTGTCTTGGTCCGGACTTTACTAAGATTTTTAAAAGCCCCCAATTTCTACGTAACCTCTCTGACATCTTAAATGATCTAGTGCTAAGATAACCGGGCTACAACTTTTTACTCTTCTTTTTCATTGTGTAAACAGTAGGCCAATCAGGGGAGAAAAGTCCCGTTCTTAACCTATAGGATTCTGGAGTGGTGGCTGACAAATCTACTAATAGGTACCCGTGTGGTTTGTGAGTGGCATCTTGGAATACTTCTAAAAAATACTTTGTGTTAGTGGGATACATCTGCCTGGCCAGTGTGACAATTTGCATTTGATCACGGGGGCTTCTGAATAAAACCAAATATTTGGAATTCAGAGCTATTGTCCTCATTTTCTTACCTTGAAAAAACAGGTTTTGTAGTATGAGAATAATGCTCAGTTTTCTGTGATGAACGTACTGTGTAAAAGCCTTCTCTATTTGGTCGCTGTCACCGACAGATGCCGTGAGATCATCTATCAGAGCTAGAGTTATTTGATTTGGCGGAAACAAAACATCATCTTCAAAAGAAGACGGAAGACCTTCCATAAACTTAATATAAGGGAATTTATTAAGCAGTTCTTTGTACAGAGGTTGCCAACAGCTATAAAACCATACAATATTTTGAGAACTTTGAGACAATACCCCATCACCATGTTCTAACATTTGTTTGATAAAAAAAGATTTACCAGAATTGGACGGCCCACATATAATACAGGAAAAAGGGTGTACAAATTGTGCAATGTTTTCCATAATCCTTAATAACCGTAAGGCAGTGTACAGTAATCCTCACTCTTTAATAACCTTTTATTATACACAACTTTTAAAGTTTTTCGGAGGACCCTCATTTCTAGGGTCCACTGTTTCTTAACCCTGACAATTCCCAACTGTTCTACACTGATCTCTTTTTTTCTCTTTGCATCAGGCAGACAATAATCATCTACCAAATCTTTCAAACTGTCAAGTTAACTTTACTGCTATTACCACAATTTAGCGTGATACCCTTCACTTTACCACTGCTTCACCGTTGGACAAAGCATAAGCATACGTTTTGGGGCCGGCCGCAACAAACTCTGTTATCGTAGTGTTTGGTGGAATTTCGCTTGTCAGTTGTCCTAAATAATCACCCAAAGGGGGTGTCCACGCCCCCTCTCTACTTACAAAGATGACTGAATCGGTGTTGTGGTACAGACACCTATCGCCCAGCCCCTCCAGTAGTTTGTATAATTCTAGCCGTGCATAAGCGGTCGTAAAGCTGGCAATGAATACATTAGTGCAATGAGGATTTGGTGGGTTGGTTCTTGGCTGTTTTCCACGTCACGACAGCTGTCTCTGTATCCACAAACTCACATGAAGAAAACATCATAATAGGGCACAAAAAGATATTTGAATAATTCCTCAGGGTTTGTCACCACTGATGTGATCAGGTGATTGGTGCTCTGGCCAAACTTGCCCCACAATGAATTTAAAAAAAGTTTGGCAATCTGTCTTTTGGCAGGATTTACTTCAATGTGGTCACGTCGTAAATGGACCGTGTAATAATATAAATACTATTTTTTCTTGCTGCGGATGACCTGTAACAAAAAAACGCCACCCATCCTGCATGTAAAACAAGATCTTTATAGTGATCCGTAAATGTTTTTCAAAGATGTGTACCTGAGAAAAGTCAATCCTGTTTCCTGTGGAAATACCCAGTCTGCTGTGAAGTTCCCTGGCCCTGGTAATAATTTCTTGCTTTCTACCATCAGAACCAATCAGACAGAGCAAACAGCTAGCAAAACAAAGAAATTCGCCTTCCACATTGAAATCTACTAGATGCTGTCTTTTTTTCTCCAGTACTCTGGTGAGCAGCAAAGTATTTAACTTCCTAAGCCCTCCTCCCTCCTTGTTCTTCATGATGGTAACCACTAATTGCAAATTACCCACCCCACACAATATCTCAGCCATACTTTGAAGCAGATTTTCAACACTGGTCCAGAAAATCTTCAGCATTTAAATCATTCATACACCTCCTATGGGAAAAGAGAGGATAGTTTAACCCCTCTGCATCCAACTGGAGTTGAACAAAATCATTTGGGCCGATGTTCATAGCTACATTATTCAAAAGAATCTGTAACACATTATGAATGGCCTCTATAGCAACTACAAAAGATTGGATTCGGTCAAGATTAACAAATCTGTATCGCTGATAGTATTCCACAGCTCTAAAATTCCAGATTTTCCCATGCCTGCACCATATCCAGATAAACATTGTTCACATTTTGAGAGTTTACAGAGCTAGGAGCTTGTAGCTGGGACATAGAATGGCACGTATCTTTTTATGGTTGAGAGACAATCATAGAATCACAACTAACACTGTCTGCTGGGGATTCAGGAAGTCCGGCGCCATGCATTTTTGCTTTTTTGCAGGACGGCTCTGATTAAACAAACAAGCAAAGAAACAAAAAAGTTATCACCAACATTCCTAATAAACACGCGTGCGCGGGACACACACACACACACACACACATTTAGTTTCTAAAAAATAATACTAATAGAGTTATAGTTGGATAAAATGCTAGATATTACACCTAATGGTCTTCGTGCTGTGTGGCTTGTGGATGGCTGAGGAATCATGTTATGCTGGGACCCCTGGGGTTCTGCAGGAATAGTGAGATTCACGAATGCCTGATCGTCCACCCATTCTGGAGGAAAAGAAACCCCCCTCCAATAGTCAGAATTGTTGCAGAATGTTTATAAGAATCTAAATATATGAAAGTATGAAAGATAAATACCTTCATATGCCCTCAAACATTCTGAGTCTGTCAATTCATTCTAGTGAAAAAACCAAACAAACAGTCAAACAAACAAGCAAGAAAGCAAGAATGTTATAAACACTTTTTACATCTAACAAGGGGTCAGTGCATCAAAAAAAAAATTAGCCCTAAATCTACTTACAATTGTAACACCCATCAAACATTCTGAGTCTGTCAATTCATACTAGTGGGGGGAAAAAATTCAATCAAACAAATATGCAAGCAGGCAGACAAGAACTCTATAAAAACCATTTTGCATCTAAGTGTTTCAAAATTAGGCATAAAATTACTTACAATAGTAGATTCCATTCTGAATAGGGGTCTTCTTAGCAGTTCAAATTGCTCCAGAGGTATGGTTATGCCAGAAACCAGTAAACATGACTAAACATGTATAGTCTCCTACTTTTATACATCTTAGTGATGTCACAAATTAATCACATCAGAAAAGGGGAGTTCTTCACACCTTTTGCAAAAACTGACCAGGCCCCCCCAACCAGCATAGGAAATCCCGAATGAATAATATCACATGAGCTTTAATTAAATAGTATCTCTGTGTTAACATCTGACAAGTTTAAACAGAAGGATCAGCAAAAGAAAAAACATAATACACCTTATATATGTTTTGTAAAGCACATTTTATTATAAATTTCATAGCTTTAACAGTTTCTTGTAATTAATTTCTGTTACATTCTGGCATATGATCCTCTTCAGAGCCAATGGCAATTCAGCTTCAATCTTTGACATTATGACAGTGGTTTATAACTCTTCTCGATACACTGTATGAATGTCTTGAGATCGTCAAGTGTATCCCGGGTGAAATATAATTTATTCACTTTGTCAGTAATACTGATGATGACCCAGAGAACATGCGGCATAGAAAGCCGAATACATAAGCTGTTAATAAGTTCTGTTTCATTGTTTCCATCCACATTATCTTCTGATTTTAAAGATCCCATTAAACAATGATGTATTATTTTAATAACACATGCTTCAGAACCTGTGGCATGCTGACATTTTGAGGCTCCACCATTTCTAAAACAGGAAATAAGGTAGAATTAGATTGGGGTGTTTCAACTAATCAAAATACTGTTTTCTTAATTTTTATATTGACTTACCATTTGATATTTGCAGATCTGCAATAACAAAGCTTTATATGTTCATTCTCTTCAATGAAGCCAGGTCTTTTTCTTATTCTACGCCCATGCTTGGGAGGTTTGGGGGTCAAATTTATATCAACAAATCCCTTCTGAGGTTGCCATACAGGGTTTGTTGCATTCTGGTGGCAGGGGTCTTGTGTCAGAGCATTCGATGCTGGCTTTTGCTGTTGTTTTAAAAGCATATTTGGAATCAGAGGTTGCCATCTTCAAGAGACTGCTGAAATTAAGGCAACTAACCAGCTCTTGTAATGACAAGTGTGCCTTGCGCATGCCCAGAATCACAGGGGAGGGGGTGGGGGGGGCAGGTAAGACATGTCTGGCATATCCCACACATGTCTCTTGCGCATGCTCGGAATCACAGAGGAGTGGGGTGGGTGGGCGAGTAAGGCATGTCAGGGCATATCCCAGGCATGAATGAACAGGCTTATCCACTGCATGCAACCTGGCGGGGTTGCCTATTGTGAACATTTTAATTCCTGTTAATATTCCTTGTCTTTTCCTGTTGGTGGGCTTCAATCTACCTAGAAATAAATACCTTTCGGAGAAAAAAATGGTTAAATGCAGACCACATGTCTCAACAAAAATTAAAACCAATATTGCCTAGAAATAAATACCTTCTAGGGAAAAAAGTGGGTTTAAATGCAGCCCTTAGGAGATTGATTACAAATAAAAAACATTTTTTATTTCACAAACCCCCCCTCCCACCACCCTTGAATGTCCATAGAATTAATCTAGGGTTAAACTAATCATGTACACAGAGTCTTGGCATCTTTCTTGATGGGGTAAGTTTCAACACATCTTATCTGAAAAATAGGGCTAGGATATTGCACAACACCTTATCTGTTAGGGCTACTCATCATGATGGGCTTAGGCCATTACACATATCCGGCTAGAGTTATGATCTTGTGGAACCTGCACCACGTGGGGTCAATTATGCGCACCCCAGCCGGGGAGGAGGGGTATGCACGGCACTTCTGGAGGGTGGGGGCTGTGCACGTCACTTCCGCTTACGGGCATGATCTGGTGACGTAATCAGCACGTGGGTTTGTTTACTTTGATGATGTCACTGATCAAAAGTACTGATAATTTTCATTAAAAAAAGGTATGAGCTATATCTACTATTATATTTTTAAAGTTTAAAGTTTTTCTCCCTTCCCATTCTTTTTCCTATTTAAAAAATTTAAAATATTTTTTAAATAGGAAAAAGAATGGGAAGGGAGAGCACAGATGGGAAAAGGAAGGGAGGAGAGGGGAAGGAAAGGAAAAATAAAGAGAAGAGAAAGGAGAAGAAACAATACCTTGCGCTAGCCCAAGTGTATATGTTTTACTCTTCGTTGGACTCTTTGTCGGATTCTTCGTCGTGCAGTTTATCAATCATGCTTTTTTACTTTATTTTTTCTATTGTTGATACACATCTTTAAACCAAGGAGGCTCAAATGCTGCTGCTGAAGTCTGAGCATGAAGAAAGGATATTAAAAATGATCATAAAATTTCATTCTGAGGTTTTTAATTTTCATATTCCATTATCATTTTATTTGTATCTCAAATTCAAATTCCTGGAATGGAAGATCTAGCTGAAAGAATATGTGGCTAGCAAATTAGAGCAATTGTTAACTCCTAACGAGGTATCCA
This sequence comes from Thamnophis elegans, assembly GCF_009769535.1. Lineage (NCBI taxonomy): Eukaryota > Metazoa > Chordata > Lepidosauria > Squamata > Natricidae > Thamnophis > Thamnophis elegans. The sequence continues at coordinate 85,632,288 of NC_045558.1, read as the reverse complement.
GTTAGACAAACACTAGTTTTATTTCATGTGGTAGAGAATCCTGGAACATATTTTGTACTTCTGCCAATTAATGCAAGTAGCCAGTAAACCTAGTAGTTAGCAGCTGCAGTTAAAAGTATTCACCTTCCAGTTCCAGTCAGTTCATTGTCTAAATAAGCAGAGAATGAATGGTTTGAAAGAATTGATTTGACTAAATCAGAACAAACTGATGTATTTGTTACTTCAAGATTGAATCATTCTATGGGGAGGCAAGGTGGCAGTTGTGGTGGTTGAGGTAAAATGCCATAATAAACAGGCAACCTCTTCTGGATACCAAGCCTGAAGGAATTGCATTGACCCCCTGATATGTTACTGAGCTGCACATAATTTATTAATTATAATATATAAAATCCTTAAAGAGTTAAAGACCTGATGTCTGATGGAGTGCTTTCCATTACCAGGAATTAGTTAAATGGGGAGATGTCATGTCATCCAATGTCAGGTGTGCCTCACTCAACATCCAAGAAAGGAAACCCCCACCTCCATTTATTTAGGGAAGAGGTACTTTTACTGGATATGAAAGGAAAATAGCTAAAGTGAAGCAGGATCTGAAGCAAAAAGGCGTGAGCTTGTACATATGAAATGTTTCTCCAAATCCCTCCCCTCAGTTACGCCATCCCAATGTTCAATCCCCAACCCCCAAGGCTGTCATGTGGGATGCATCTTCAGGTGGCCTCAATCAGTTGGTATGCAGAGACAGTTGGTCTTGACTAAACCCAAACACGAGCTTTCAACATGCACACAAGATGGTGAGAACAAAACTCCCTCTTTCGAGATGTCTCCACCAGAACGATTCCCCTCCCAAATACCCTGAGCCCCCTCCCTCCCCATTAATATGGCAGCCAATAGCAAACAAGCAATATAGAAGCTGGTATTCGGCCCTCCTGCAGAAAGGACAGAACTGAACGCATCATGATCAGCATGATGATATTTTTTCAGTGTTTTTTAAAAAAATATGTGCCAAGGGGAAAAAAAGAACGGGAAGGGAAGGGAGGGGAGTGCAGGGAAGAGAAAAGGAAGGGAGAGGACAGGAAGGAAAGGAAAGGAAGGGAAAAATAAAAGAGAAAAGAGGAGAAACAATACCTTGTGCTAGTATATATGTTTTCCTCTTCTGAGGACTCTTCATGATGCAACTAGTTCATCAATCATGCTTTTTTACTTTATTTTTTCTATTGGTTGGTACATATCTTTAAACCAAAGAGGTTTTTCTAATGCTGATGTTGAAGTCTGAGCATGAGGAAAGGATGTTAAAAAGGATCAAATTAAAATTTCATTCTGAGGTTTTAATTTTCACATTCCATTATCATTTTATTTGTTTCTCAAATTCAAATTCCAGTTCCAGGAATGGAATGGAGGATCTAGCTCAGTGATGGGTTTCAAAAATTTTTGGAACCTACTCTGTGGGTCTGGTCTGCTTTGTGGGCGTGGCTTGCTGGCCATGTGACCGGGTGGGAGTGACTTGCCGGCCATGTGACCAGGTGGGCTTGGGCAATATGATGTCAGCATTCCCAGTTAAGATAGAGGTATAAATTACACAGAAATGAAGAGGCATCCATGCACCTGAATTAACTTCAAAGCAGTGGCAACAACTTAAATTCATTAAATAATAATGTTTGTTAGGGCTATGCACGGTTTTTGAATATATAGGAATGTAAAGCCCACAGCATCTACTTGATACTTTTTAAAGCAGTGGCACCTTTTTCCTGGATTCATGAAATATCTACTTTAATGAGTTGTGGGTGGGGTACTATATTTACAGTCTTGCATTCTCTTTAGTACTTTGTTTGGAACAGAATCCAAAGTACCATGCAGTCCTAGCATTTGTACTAAAGCTAGGCAAGTTATTTTATAGGGCTCTGAGCACTCCTCCAGATCTGATCAATGAAGCAGATGTTCCAAAGTACTCCCACAACTTTCCAATGCTTTGAAATCCCACCAAATGATTTATACAAGCCTATTTCATACTTTCTTCTATATGGCAATCAGGGTGGTTTTACATATGGTTCACAGGTGGTCTATTTTCCAAGTACTTAGAGGGCCAAGAACTGCCTTTCCTAGATTTCAGCTTTAGCTTCCTTGAATGTTAACACACCTTCAGGCCATTCAAATATAGACTAGCTCTGACCCTGGAACCATATCACATGCTTATATATTATTATATATTATTATATATTAATATCATATTCAATGTAATCATTATTGATAAAAAAGGCAGCAATTAGAGTAGTTGGTAACAAAACATGGCCAAGAAACAAGAAGTTGATTCACCCTCCCCCCCATTTTAGCTTATTTCTGTCTTATCTAATATTTTCCTATAATTCTTTCATAATCCAGACTACTAAAAAGAGGTTCTACATAATGATACTTTTAAAATAAATTTGAAGTCCAACAGATTTCCAACTTATTAATATGAACAGGTTCTGGCCTGTTGCTTAAAAAAATAAATTCATAAATAAATCGCCAATTTAAAAAAATAGTATTTTGGAGTACTGAAAAATTCAGCCAAATGGGAAAATCCAAAGAAAAAAAATATTGGACTTCCTGCTAAGAAGTAACAATTTATATACAGTATAGTATACACAATTCTTTTAGTTAAATTATTGCTGAACAATTTATAATAGTTGTATCAAAGAATTATTCTAAGATATTTGCCACTACTACCCTATTCCTAGATGTTCGCTATTGTCTCTCTCCCCCCTCCAAAGATTTAAGGGCATGTGAAACAGTTTTGATGAAAGTTGCATGATATGAAACTTCTCTCCTTTGAAATAAGGTTTGGTTTTAATTCACCAATGAATCAAAAGGAATGTTTCACGCTTGTTACACAGTATTTGTTTTAGCTTTCCATAGCTCTCCCCAAAACCAACTAAGGAAGATAAAACCACAGAAATCTAATACTGTTGTGCACAGCTTTGTACTAAATTATCTGTATAGTAAGCCAAAAATAGTTTAAGATTATAATTAGCCACCTGTTTCCCCCATTAAAATGCAAATACATTTTTCTTGTTCAGAGACTCCATGAAAGATTTCCCAGTCCTTGCAAAATATCAGACATCCACATAAAGGGAGCAGCAACTCCTCTGCGAAGGGGTGGGGGAGTTTGGCTTCTCTCTGCCATTTAAAGGGTGCAGCAGGGGGAATCCCAACTTTTTCCCTCTCCCTCCATTTACAGAGGAGCTGCGGCTCCCTTTATGCTTCCCCTGCCGCCCCTCCTGGGGGTCGAAAGGGACAGGCAGGCTGCCACAGCTTTACTGAGAAGACATTTCTGGGAAGAGAAACTTCTCGGGTCTGGCTGCACAAGAGCTGTAGAGCACCCGTGTGATCAGAGCAACACGCGGCTCACCTGCACTGGCTGTCTCCCTGGCGAAGGGCTGGCAGTTGCGGGCGCTCCACCAGCTCGGGTGCAGCCAGACCAGAGAAGTTTCTGTTCTCAGAAATGTCTTCTCGGTGGAGCTGTAGCAGCCTGCCTGTCCCTTTCAGGCACTTCGACCCCCAGGAGGGAGGAAGCCGGAGGGAATAAAGGGAGCCGAGGTGGCGCAGTGGGTAGAGTGCAGTACTGCAGGCTACTTCAGCTGACTGTTATCTGCAGTTCAGCAGTTCAAATCTCACCAGGCTCAAGGTTGACTCAGCCTTCCATCCTTCCAAGGTGGGGTAAAATGGGCACCCAGACTGTTGGGGGCAATATGCTGACTCTGTAACCGCTTAGAGAGGGCTGAAAGCCCTATGAAGTGGTATATAAGTCTAACTGCTATTGCTATTGCTATTGTGAATGGGGGTGGGCAAAGTTCGGTTTCTCTCTGCCTTTAAAGGCTGCAGCAGGGAGAATCCCACTTTTTCCCTCTCCCTCCATTCAGAGCGGAACTGCTCCGCCCTCCCCCACACATACATATGTTGCCCAGTAACCCTAACCTTCACGCTCTTATCTGCACTCTCTTTGGCTTCTCACAAGTGCAATAGATGTCCAGAATTGGCTTTTGGGGCTAATGGGGGCTTGGGTTTCCAGCCCCCACCACTTCTGGATGTCTATTGCCATTGCGAGGAGTTGAGGAGAGCACGAGAAGAGTGTGAAGGTTCTTGCGCTCTGGGAAGCCGCGAAAGCAGCTGGGAGAGGTGCAGGGCTTGGTTTAAGCCTCCCTGGACATTGCAGCAGCAGCCCCAAGTGCGCCGATCTCACCATTTTTCACATTGAAGCATGCTGCAAGAGGGGGGGAGTGAAGACCTTTTCCGGCTGGCGCAAAGGACTTTCCTGAACTTGCTTTAGTGAGCATGGGCCTGCACCTCCACCACCAACAATCCAGAAAAGGTCTTTATTCCCTCTCTCTTACAGCATGCCCAATGCAAAAAAACGTTGAGGCCGCGCCGTGTAAACTCCTGCCACTGTTCCCACCCCCCGCGGTCCATGCTTTCTGGCAGCCAAGCATCTTAAGCAAGTCCAGAGAACTTGCAAAGGCCTTGCGAGGTCCCCAAACCTGTCAAAGATGCCAACCGTGCCCACTTAAGCTCCTACCGCCATCCCCACCCCAGTGTTTTCTGGCGGCCATGCAGCCCTGCACTATAAGCGAGCCCGGGATCCTTGCAAGGCTGCAAAAGGTCACTGGACTCACTTATAGTAGCGGGCCGTGGCAGCCTCCGCTCTGCCTCAACGCTTAGTTGCAGCTTACTTACCTCCTTGGAGTCGGCAGGCAGCAATAGAGTAGGGTGACCAGATGACCCGATTTCAGCGTGATAAGCATGCTTTATAACAATTTTTCCCACATCCCTCCGCCTTTTAAAAAGTCCCGATTTTCTGGCTTCATGTTGAAAACCCAGTGGATTTGCTTAAGAATCCTAACCGGGGCAAGACAAAAGACACCCTGTCTAACCTCTCTCTCTGTCTCAGTACTTTCATTGAAGATATTAAAATGTTAAAGCAACAAAACGGACCTCCCCCCCACCGCGCGCGTTTTTACTCACTTTTATAAGAAAAAAATGATCTAGTACCATAGAGCTGCAGGAAATGGCTAGAGAGGTTACTTCCTGGATTTCCAGAGGGAGGGGCACATAGGTTGGAGGACTGCTCCGAAATATGGTGGCATTTTTCCCTGGCTAATTTCACCATTTCAATTTGCTCAGTTCTTTGTATTAACATCTACATCATTCTGGGTTTACTTGGAGTGCAAGCCTGCTGGTAAGTGGGTTTTTTTTCTTTTATTTTAAAATAATATTTTATTTATTGTGCATAGGATTTATTAAAATAGTTTTATTTTGTGTGGATTTAAGTTAAGAACTCCCTGTTATTAAGCTTTCCTCAATTAATCTCTGAGTAGATTCCCACCAACTTCAAATCCCAAGGGCACATCTTGGAAGCTACACCTTTGCTTAGTTTAGATGATGCCTTTCCTTAAATATGAAAATACATTTATTGTTCAAATGTGTACATCGCAATAGAAATGACTCTCGGGGTGACAACAATCCACTAAATAAAATAAACAGTAATTACAAAACAGGAGCAACTGTTATGAAAATTATTATTAAAAATAAATAAAAAATTGCGTTATTAATTAATTGCAGCAACCACAATACAATACCTCGGTCCTTCTTTTTATTAAACTAGACATACCCAATTCCAAGGAATTAAAACGCTTGCTCCTGGGGAGGAAAGCTATGGCAAATCTAGACAGCATCCTAAAAAGCAAGGTGACCAGATTTTCAGTAAAGAGGGACACCTTTGACTGGGCGTGGGGGCTTGATTAAAAATTTTATACGGAGCAACAAAATTTCATACAACACAAAAATAGTATTGTAATATTTTTTTTTATTTCAACATACTACAATTTACAAATATAAATTGTAACGGTTGCCAAACATCAAAATTTTGATCGTGTGACCATGAGGATGCTGCAACGGTCGCTAAGTGTGAAAATGGTCGCTAAGTGTGAAAATGGTCATCAGTCACTTTTTTCAATGCCACTGTAACTTTGGTCACTAAGCCCATTATACCACCTTTCTTGCCACAGTGCTTAAGTGAATAACTGCAGCTGATAAGTTAGTACATAAGTGAATCTGGTTTCCCCATTTGACTTTGTCAAAAGGTGATTATATGACCCCAGGACACTGAACCATCATACATACAATCTGTTGCCAACATCAAAATTTTGATCGTGTGACCATGAGATGCTGCAATGGTCGTTAAGTGTGAAAATGGTCGCTAAGTGAAAATGGTCATCAGTCACTTTTTCAATGCCATTGTAACTTTGGTCACTATACCACCTTTCTTGCCACAGTTCTTAAGTGAATAACTGCAGCTGGTATTTTGTATTTTGGATAGAATCTTTTTTTAAATTGTCTTAGACTATTTAAAAAAAGATTCATACAAAATACCAGCTGCAGTTTTCACTTAAGAACTGTGGCAAGAAAGGTGGTATAGTGACCAAATTACAATGGCATTGAAAAAAGTGACTGATGACCATTTTCACACTTAGTGACCATTTTCACACTTAGCGACCGTTGCAGCATCCTCATGGTCACGTGATCAAAAATTTTGATGTTTGGCAACAGTTACAATTTATATTTGTAAATTGTAGTTATGTTGAAATAAAAAAAATATTACAATACTATTTTGCGTTGTATGAAAATTTTTGTTACTCCGTATAAAATTTTAATCAAGGCCCCCCCTCCCCAGTCAAAGGTGTCCCTCTTTACCAATCTGAAAATCTGGTCACCTTACAATAGAGAGCCAAACAGGAATAAAGGTAAGTTGGTTTAGATAGGGTTCTTAGAGGCAGGTGGGGAGATTGGTGAGGTAGCCAATCAGTGAGCGGTGGGCAGGGTGAGGATAGTGAGGACGGGCGGGGGGAACAAGCAATGGAGCGGCTTCTGGACAGACGGGGGTGAGCGAGTGAGCAAGCGACAGGGCTGGGGCAGGCATTCTGGAATTTACTTCCGGGTCCACCGGTGGAACCTCTTCTCAGTGGTTCAGTAGATTTGACCAACTGGTTCTATTGAACCAGTGGTGAACCTGTAGGAACCCACCTCTGATCTAGCTGAAGGAATATGTGGCTAGCAAATCAGACCAATGTTAAATCCTAATTAGTAGTCCAATTAGACAGACACCTATTTATCTCACATGGCACAGAATCCTGGAAAATATTTTGTACTTCTGCCAATTAATGCAAGTAGCCAGTAAACCTAGTAGTTAGTAGCTGCAGTTAAAAGTATACACCTTCCAGTTCCAGTCAGTTCATTGTCTAAATAAGCAGAGAATGAATGGTTTTGAAAAGAATGGATCTGACTAAGTCAGAACAAACTGATGTACTTGTTACTTCAAGATTGAATCATTCTATGGGTGAGGCAAGGTGTCAGTAGTGGTAATTGAGGTAAAATGCCATAATAACAGGCAAAGTCTGTTTGACAAAGTCAAATGGGGAAACCGATTCACTTATGTTACTAACTTATCAGCTGCAGTTATTCACTTAAGAACTGTGGCAAGAAAGGTGGTTATAATGGGTTTAGTGACCAAAGTTACAATGGCATTGAAAAAAGTGACTGATGACCATTTTCACACTTAGCGACCATTTTGCACACTTAGCGACCGTTGCAGCAGCATCATGGTCACGTGATCAAAATTTTGATGTTTGCAACAGTTACGATTTATATTTGTAAATTATAATTATGTTGAAATAAAAAAATATTACAATACTATTTTGTGTTGTAATGAAAATTTTTGTTGCTCCATATAAATTTTAATCAAGCCCCACCCCCACCCCGGTCAAAGGTGTCCCTCTTTACCAATCTGAAAATCTGATCACCTAGCCAAAGATTAGTAGCCAATAAACTTAGTAGTTAGTAGCTGTAGTTATTCCACAAGCCCTAGCATTCTAAAATTTGCAAGTGGTGTTGGGCTTAATATGTTATTTAGTTGGTTAGTTATGATATATGAAATATGTACTGTTTGCCTTAATGTAGTTTGGCTTTTATTAATTCATTTGGTTATACAAATCTGGTTCAGGTGAGCTAGAAATTTCATATTTGGGCATACCTTTTCAATATTATTATTGGTTAAGGCCCTGTGGGCCCAGAATATAAATTACAGGCATTTGCCTGCTGCTCCTTAGTTCCAGTTTGAGTCAATAAATGCTGAGTCAAGAATGACGTTTTGAGAAGTTCCATGAATGGGAGTCTCTATTTCAGACCTGACAAAAAAGAGACAAATATTTAGCAGAATAAAAGTTAAAAAGAACTCTGCTGGCCACTAAGATTGTCTCATTCCCAGAAAATATCTTAGGGCAAAATAAAATTCTAAGGTAAAGACAGATTGTACTACTCACTCCATGATTGGAGATATTTCACTAATGGAAGTCTCTATTTCAAACTTATCAAAAAACAAAAAGACTTTGTAAAAGAACAGAGATTAAAAGAAATCATCTGTGGGTAAGCTTGTCTCCCTCCCAGGATGGAAAGTGTGATGGCTCATTTGTTTTCAAATTTCTTAAAACAGAAGGAATCTGGTTTTTCTCAACCTTAGAAACTTTCAGACATTAATATTAAGCACAGCTAGGAATTCGGGAGTTGATATCAACATTTCTAAAAATCTCTGTGGTTGAGAAATTCTGCTGTAGATAATTGTTCTATGGAACATGGCTATCATGAGCTCCAATCTATTGGATAATTGTTCTCAACAAATTAACAAAATATCACCTTATCCAATTTACTTGCCTATGGATCAGGGCTAGGAATTTTGAGAGCCCTCTCTTAGCATGGCACTATGAAGCACAACCATTTTATATAAATAAGATTTATAAATTCAATAGCATTAAGAATTATATACTGCTTTATAGTGTTTTCTCTTAGCAGTTATAGAGTCAGTATATTGCCCCCAATAATCTGAATTCTCATTTACTGACATCAGTAGGATGGAAAATGAAGTCAGTCTTGAGCAGGTCAAACTTGAACTCATGGCAGTGAGTAGTGAGCTAGCCTGCAATACTGATTTTTAACCACAGCATACCATGGCTCTTTCATATATTCAATGAATTAGTGGATATATCTTTAAGTAAATAAATAATATCCCACACATATAATGCTACATGTACTCTGAACTGCCCTTTTTAACAGGCTCTGAAGCTGGAGCCAGAGCTGGAGCTATAGCTGCTGCTGGTGCTGCTGGTGGCATTAGATTCTGTTAAGTATTCACTAAATATTCATGATGCCAGCAACACCCTCTGGCTCTTCTGATTGGATGAAAGCCCCAGAGGGTGTTGCCGGCCGTAAGTTACCGTTGATTGGCCGAGGGACTGACGTCAGCCGTTGCTGTCTAGTCCCCGGCCGGTGATTGGTTAAAAGTTAGTATAATTACCTTTGGCGCGAGTTCTGTCGTTCGAATCGCTGTCGTCTTAGAATAAGTTAGTTGTTGTTGACCCTGGCTGCCGCGTCGTCCCTCCGCCGATCTATAAAACTGGCGACGAGGATGGGATGCGATTCACGCAAGCCTAGGGTAGAGAGAAGAGGTTCTATCAGCCACTGCCGCAAGCCACTATTCGCGCCGGCACCGAACGCTGAGAGAAATTTCCTGTCACGACCTACTCTCCTCGGTTTCCTCTCCTCAGCCTGTCACTAATCCTAGCCACATGAATTCTCTGCCCGCCTTTCGCTCCTTTCGGCTCCGCCGGTGAATCCTGGGAAGGGTTCATGGAGCGGTTTGAGACTTATTTAATTGCTACCAAAAACCAGGCTCAAACCGATGAGGAGAAATGCAGCTTCTTTTTGTCCTGCTGCGACCTTCTATGTTCGCCTCAGCCAGAGCTATGGCTGCTCCCAGACCGGCTTATAAATTAGGCTGGGAAAATTTGATGGCTAAACTGAAGGGGCACTATGCCCCGACGCCTTCCAGATTGCCCGCAGTTTTGCGTTCCGCAGAAGAGTACAGGAAGCCGGGAGAGTCAATTAGTCAGTTTTTAGAAGCCCTACGCACGGTGGCGTCCCAGTGCGACTTTTCAACTCTTGAAGAAAATTTAGTTGAGCAATTCGTGTGCGGAGTGCGGATGTCCATCTAAGAAGCCGCATGTTCCGCCATCACGATATTACACTCCTACAGGCAGTGGAGATCGCCAGAGCAGCCTGAGCTCTCTGAGCAATCCACTGCGGATTTGGAGCGGCTACAGCTATCCTCACAAACCTCAGGGCATGTTCCGTTCACTCCACCGGCCTCCCAAATCCATGACATTGACTATGATGACATTACGCCATCCGAGGACCCGGAGCCAGACAACGTCGGCCAAGTCCGTGCCCCAACCTCGGCGAAGACAACCGGCTCCTTCAGCGGCCGCACCGCAAAACCCCAAGGCGTCTTGCCTTAGTTGCGGAGGCCGCCACGACCGCCAAACCTGTCAGTTCCGGAACGCAATCTGCCGCCGTTGTCAGAGGCAGGGGCACATTGCCCAAGTCTGCCGAGCATCCTTACCGGCCCCTGCCTCTTCCAAGCCAATGAGAGACCCAAGCCGCAGCCGCGCCGCCAACCACCGAGCAACTCGCAGAGGAGACGACTGCCACAAATGTGTCCGCACCGCAGGAAATGGAGAGTTCAATCAACCAGGCCTCCTCCGGATCCCGAAAATAACAGCCAATGTCCACCTGGCAGGTCAGCCATGCCAAATGGAGGTGGACTCCGCTCCTCCCGTTCGTTGCTGTCCTGGGACATGTTCTCCCCGCCTCTGCCCTGCAGTGCCCCAACAAAGTTAGCCCCACCCGCTTGCTTTAAGGACTACCAAGGAAAATTGATTCCCGTCCTGGGTCTTTTCCTATTCCTGTCCATATGGCACTTTTAGTGGGAGCTGCCTATCATCATTGTAAAAACGCCCTGCCGGCCCTTCTCGCCTTGACTGGTTCCCAGCACTGGGGTTATCCATTGGGGGGTGCACCGGTGGTTTCCTCTTCAATTGAGGACGTCCTAAAGGAGTTCTCTGACGTTTTGATGGCCAGCTCGGGTGCTACAAGGGAACCCCCATCTCCCTTAGTTTAGATCCCAGATTGCTCCCATTAGGCTGAAAGCCCGCAGGGGCCCTTTGCCTTGAGGGCCAAGGTTGACGCCGAACTTGACAAACTCTTGGCGCAGGGTGTCATCGAGCCAGTAGATCATGCTCCATGGGAGACCCCCATAGTCCTCCTGGTCAAGCCGGATGGCTCGGTGAGAATCTGCGCCGACTACAAGTCGACGATCAACTTGGCCCTTCAGGCAAACCCCTATCCAGTCCCTGTTGTGCAACACCTGCTCCACTCCTTGGGCAGGGTTGCATATTTGCCAAACTGGATATGGCGCAGGCCTATCACAGCTCCCGGTGGATGACGATGCGGCGGCTGCCCAGACCATCGTCACCCATCGTGGGGCTTTCCGTTGTCGCCGCCTGCAATTCGGCGTGTCCGTTGCCCCGGGGATCTTCCAGAGCCTCATGGAGCGTCTGCCCTGGGCTACCGGGGTAGTACCATATTTCGATGATGTTCTGATCGCTGCAACCAGCCGCTCAGAACTCATCGACATATTACGGAAGGTCCTCAGTCGTTTCAGGGGCGCGGGATTGAAATTGAAGAGCAGCAAATGCTCATTTGCTGTCCCTAGGGTAAATTCTTGGGCTTCTTAATAGACGCCCAAGGCATTCACCCTACACCGTCAAAAATAGCCGCCATTAGGAACGCCCGGCTCCCACCTCCAGGGCGGAGCTACAGGCGTTCCTAGGGCTGCTCAATTTCTACGCCCCCTTTATTCCTCACAAGGCGTCACTAGCCGAGCCGCTGCATCGGTTGCTCGACCGATCCGCGGCCTGGCGCTGGGGCAGCCGCGAAGCGCATGCGTTCGCGGCTGTCAAAGAGACGCTGACGTCAGCGGCCGTCCTAATTCAGTATCATGATGGGATGCCTCGACGTTGGCGTGTGACGCCTCCCCTTTTGGTGTAGGGGCGGTCCTGAGCCATGTCCTCCTCGAATGGCTCAGAGGCCCCTGTGGCCTTTTATTCCCGGACACTCTCCTCGGCGGAGCGTAACTACAGTCAGATCGACAAGGAGGCTCTGGCTGCAGTGTCCGGGATTAAGAGGTTCCACGACTACCTCTATGGTCGGCACTTTACTCTGTCACCGACCATAAGCCACTCCTTGGCTTTGTGCGGGCGACAAGCCGACCCCTGCCATTCTATCTCCCCGTATGACTCGCTGGACGGAGTTCCTCGCAGCGTATTCTTATACGTTGCTCTACCGTCCGGGCAAACAGCTGGGGCATGCCGATGCCCTCAGCCGTTGCCCACTACGGAGACGGACACCGCCCCCGTCCCAGCCCTCTCCGTCCTCCATTGCCTCCTCCGGTTTCCCAATCTCTGCCGCAGACGTGGCGGCCCACACTAAGGCCGATCCGATCCTCTCCCAGGTCGCCTCCTGGGTTTGAGGGGATGGCCAACGGACAAAGTGGCAGAGGGCTTTCGGCCCTTTAAAAATCGCCAGGCGGAGATCTCCCTCCACGGGGGGTGTCTCGTCTGGGGGGATCGGGTGCTGATCCCCGCTGCGCTTCGGCCACTAGTTCTGGATCTGCTCCACAAGGACCACCCGGGCATAGCGCGGATGAAGGCATTGGCCCGTAGCTATGTCTGGTGGCCCTTGCTGGACAGAGATTGCGGCCTATGTAGGCCGCTGCACGACTTGTCAACTATCCAGACCCAATCCCCCTGCCGGGCCTGCTCGTGAGTGGGAGGCTCCGAGAGGCCCATGGTCTCGCCTCCACATCGATTTTGCTGGTCCCTTCCACGGCCAGAACTTCCTGGTTGTGGTGGATGCCTACTCCCGGTGGGTGGAGCTGGTCATCATGGGCTCTACCACAGCCGAGAGTACGGTTAGGGCTTTACGGAAATTGTTCGCAACCCATGGGTTGCCGGACGGGTGGTCTCGGACAACGGGCCCCAGTTTACATCCAACTTTCCAGGAATTCTTGGCCGAGCAAGGGATCCGGCATGCCCCATAGCCCCGTACCACCCGGCCAGCAATGGCCGGGCGGAGCGGGCGTTCCGCTCAGCGAAGGAGGCGCTGGGCCGCATGGACCGGGGCGACTGGCAGGAGAGGTGGCGGCTTACCTAAGCCAACATTCCACCCCTGCCCAGCTACCAACAAAAGCCCCGCGCTCTTGATGGGTAGGCGCCTGCGGACTTCCTGGATAGGCTTCACCCGCTCTATTCAGGGGATCAGCCGAGCAATCTGGGGTTATCCCTTCCCGTTCCTTTAGGTTAGGGATTCAGTATGGGCCCGGTTCTTTTGCGGGGAGCCGAGATGGGTGCCAGGTTCTATCGTTGCCCTGACCGGCCCATGTTCTTTTAGGATCCAATTGGCTGACGGATCCCAATGGAGACGCCACCTGGATCAGTTAAGGAGGCGTCTCCCGTCGCAGGCTGGTGGCCACGAAACCCCGATTGACACACACCGCAATACCGGGGTTGCCCTGTGAAGCCTTCGCCAGTCCAGGCCTCAACCTGTGCCAACCACAACATAGTCAAGCCGAGGGACCGCACACAAGAGCCTTCGCTTCTCCAGGCCCCCACCTGTGTCTACCACAATGCACTCAAGCCGAGAGACCGCAAACAAGGGCCTTCGCCACACCAGGCCCTGCCTACCCAAGCGCCACCTGCATGGACGCCGAACTTACATCTCAACCCGACGTAGTGAACTTTCGGACATGCAACCACAAACCTGGGAACACTTCCCAGAAGGTTCCTCCGACACCTGGTGACGCGCCCCCACGGCCAAGCCTACCTTTACTGTTGAGCCCGCCTTCTGGGCCTTTTCAAAGGGCGTGCCTCGGAGCTCCACTCCCTTCGGGGAGGAGCTACCACGAGGAGGTCCTCCTCCGCCGACGACTACCCCTGCAATGAGATCTGGGCGGGTCCGGCGCCGCCCAGCATACCTTAAGGACTACGCATGCTCCGTTTCGGGCATGCGCAGAACTGGGGGAAAGGGGTGTTAAGTATTCACTAAATATTCATGATGCCAGCAACACCCTCTGGCTCTTCTGATTGGATGAAAGCCCCAGAGGGTGTTGCCGGCCGTAAGTTACCGTTGATTGGCCGAGGGACTGACGTCAGCCGTTGCTGTCTAGTCCCCGGCCGGTGATTGGTTAAAAGTTAGTATAAATACCTTTGGCGCGAGTTCTGTCGTTCGAATCGCTGTCGTCTTAGAAATAAAGTTAGTTGTTGTGAACCCTGGCTGCCGCGTCGTCCCTCCGCCGATCTATAAAAGATTCAATGGTGGGATTCAAATAATTTAACAACAGGTTCTCTGCCGTAATGATTTTTTCCAACAACCAGCTCACCAAATTGCTCAGAAACTTAACAACTGGTTTCCTGAAGTGTTGTGAACTGGCTGAATCCCACCACTGATTAGGTCCCTGAAAGATAAAATAGAAATAGCTATTAATCCACTATGGTGCTGCCGAGAGAACCGGTTCGAGGGCATGGCAGGTCAAGTTACTACTTACTTGGCAGAACCAGTCTGTACTGGTAGCAACCCACCTCTGGACCAGATGTGGGGAGACACAACTTCAAATCTCCACAAATGTCATGGAGTCCTCTGAGTGATTTGCTGGCTGTCACTTCCTGGCATAAACCTACCCCACAGGACTTCCCAATATACCATTTTGAGCTCACGAGAAAAAAAATGGTAAAACATATACTGAACATATAAAAACAAAGTTTCTCTGTGATTTGTTCATCTGAGTATTTTTCTCTTTGCTTGCTCGCTATTTAAAAGGTGTTTCATATGGCTGGGCCTTGGTGATTTGTTGCAAAATTTCAGACTAAAGATCACTTTACAGGGACTGTTCCTCACCACCATCATCCATCTGGAGTTCACAGGAAAAAATGGTACAACATATATCGAACAAATAAAAACATAAACAAATATTTCCCTAGCATTGGTACAGAAGCGGATTAGCTGAAAAGTGTTCCTGTCTCTTCTACATCTCAAGACAGTTAACAATCTTAGGGAGAAGATGCAATAAAATAATAAACTCATTTTAGCCAATATGAATTTTGAATTTGTTACCTAAGAAGTAGGGTCATTTTGGTTTTGATTCAAACCTCTGTTCCAACTGCCAGTTGCCTCACAGTCCGTTATCTCAGTTCAAACTGGCAGACATTCCACTCCTTCACTCAGGAGTGGTCTGAAGCTCCTTACAGTTTTTGTAGCGAAGCACGGTAATCCAGCTAGTACCTAAAATATTCAAAATTACAAAATTCAAAGTAGTACCATAATTTATTGTTACAATATCTTTAAGTGCTCAGTTACTCAATTAGTTGGAAACAACACTGTAAGAACTTCTAATAATTTCATCTCAATAAAAAAGCTGAAGGGTTGCTATGGTGCTTGAAGTTTAAACAGGAAAACAATATTAGTCAGCCTTTTGTAGCACATGTAGTTACTTAAAGTTTTTCCATAGAAAGAAGCTCAGGGATGTGTGGAGGGTCTGATAAATAAAAAAGCCCAGAAAAACCAATAACTATAAGGCCACAGAATGAAAACAAAAAAAAGTCTTCTCAATTATCCTCTTGGGATGTACCACTGTCACTTTAGATATTCTTTTCCATCCTGCCTCCGAGTGAAAGCACAGGTACTAACAGCTTTCAAAAGGCTTAAAGAGAGAGAGAGCTTGCTGAATCATTTTGGGGACAGTATTTCATAAAGTTTGAGTTAATAAATGCTGTTGTAACTATGCTGGTCTGCTTCTTGCCTACTGAAGCCCACTACACAATAGTCAGTCATGTAGAAATCACAGACGTAGGGCAGACTGGGCTCAACTTTACATAAATACACATGTCACTTTGCTTGAGAATAGACATGGGAATCATACAGAGAAATGGTGTTCCCCAATCACTATAAGTAATCTAAAAGGATTTTTACCCTAGAATAGTAAGTGCTTTTACAGAATGAATGTGCAATAATTTACATCAATTTGGTCTCCTGGAGAAAAAACAGACACTTCTAGGTAACCAAGTCGTGGTAAAACTCTGAGTGCACTTGTTAGGACTACTTATCTAGGTTCTTTTACCTCATGAGGGGGCTCTCCCATTTTCTGGAGCTTGCTGTAGGAATATTGTTTCCATTTTTAGCCGGCAAAAAGTTCCCTAGGGCAGATAACCTTACCATATCTGCTGATCTAGTGAATTTTGCAAGGAAAAGACACATTGTATAGATGACTTAGGACAAGACTTCTGGATAATGGGTTCTTTGCAGTCTATTTTGGGGACACACATAAACTTGGCAATTAGGTTCCTGAGAATCTCATTTGGAAAGATAGTTACCAATGTTTTTGCCACTCAGATTCAAAGACATAATGCCAAAGAACACAAGTATTAGTGGTGACAAAAAATCAAATGAAGGGAGAGCAGAGGTTGAGTGTCCATGATGCTCCCAATATATCTCATCACGCAACAGTTTGTTCAAAGTTTCAGACTCCTCAGTAGTTATTTTTGGAGTTATTTCCTCTAATTATTAAGTGGTTGAGAAAGTTTTCCTTTCTTGATTTCTGAGACTCAAGTTCTTTCTCCAAATGTTTCTCTGCGATTTATTTGTTTCTTTAAACTGGTCTTTTTAACAATCTCTGGGGCTGGAGCAGGAGCAGGAACACGAGCCAGAGCTTCAGTTGCTGTTGATGGCATTAGGTTCCTAGAAGACAAATAGAGATTAATTCAAGTTTGAATTGGTTTATAAAGATCAAAGTTGTACTCTTTTGTTTCCTTATATGAACCCAGCCTTCACATTTTCTATAAAGGGGGAAAGTCATGTAATTGCTCATCCGCATCCTAAGATATTGTTGTCCCCAATTCGGATCTGAGCCTGATGCTGAAGCCAATGATGATGCCAAACATGAAATTCAGGTTTTCTGATTGCTTTTTATTGGAGTACTTCAAGGAAAAGTGTTCCTGATCAAAAGGCCAAGAACCAAGAACAAAGAATTAAGAAAGCTTTATACATTTTCACTAAGGAGAAAGCAGAACAAGGTGAAATAATAGAAATATCATCTAATAAATATTTTAGCAATAATTCTACAATTTGTTCTATTGGTCTATATCTGTCCCATTCCTAGGCCTTGGCTAATGAATGCCCCAGGAATTATCTAATGCCATTTCATTTGCTGCAGGTCATCTCCATTGCTAATTTTTGGCTGAGGTCTGCAAGTTGTCTAATCCTTGTTACTTTTTATCAGCTTTCTAGCTACCCATAATTGCTACAAGCTTTACACATGCGTATTTCCTGTTGGTAAGCATTCTTGGTTCTTGCAAGACAGACACCCCACAATTACAGTTTTCCTGATTTACTTTGAAGTGTTGCCATGATCTTGCTTTAGCAGCCAGTCCATCAATGGCTTTGCTGCAAAACCCCCATGTCCCGGCACGTTAGAAAATGCATGTGTGCACTATGGGTCTCACTTTCATTGCATCTCAAGTCCAGCCTTTCCAAATGCCTAAGCAGACTCGTCTTCCTCCCCCTCCCCAAGCCTTTGATTCCTATACACATTTACTTATTTATGTATTCTCATTCTGCTTCCTATTCTCATTCTGCTTCACCTCATTCAGTTTAATTCATAGTTGAGAGTGGGAATTAAAGGATAATTGGGTTAAACTTTTGGACCAGGTGTGGGAAAATCTCCACAAACGTCATGGAGTCCTTTGAGTGTTTTGATGGCTGTCACTTCCTGGGATAAACCTACCCCAGGACTCCCCAATATACCATTTTGAGTTCACAAGAAAAAAAATGGTAAAACATATAAACAAATAAAAACAAAAGTTTCTCTGTGATTTGTTCATCTGAGTATTTTCTCTTTTGCTTGCTCGCTATCTAAAAGGTGTTTCACATGGCTGGGTCTTGTTGATCTGTTGCGAAATTTCAGATAAGATCACTAGACTTTACAGGGACTGTTCCTCACCACCATCATCCATCCTGAGTCACAGGAAAAATGGTACAACATATATCGAACAAATAAAACATAAACAAATATTTCCCTAGCATTGGTACCAGAAGCGGATTAGCTGAAAGTGCTCCTGTCTCTTCTACATCTCAAGACAGTTAACAATCTTAGGGAGAAGATGCAATAAATAATAAACTCATTTTAGCCAATATGAATTTGAATTTGTTACCTAAGAAGTAGGGTCATTTTGGTTTTGATTCAAACTCTGTTCCAACTGCCAGTTGCCTCACAGTCCGTTATCTCAGTTCAAACTGGCAGACATTCCACTCCTTCACTCAGGAGTGGTCTGAAGCTCCTTACAGTTTTGTAGCGGGTATCCAGCTAGTACCTATATATCAAATTACAAAATTCAAAGTAGTACCATAATTTATTGTTACAATATTTTTAAGTGCTCAGTTACTCAATTAGGTTGGAAACAACACTGTAAGAACTTCTAATAATTTCATCTCAATAAAAAAGCTGAAAGGTTGCTATGGTGCTTGAAAGTTTAAACAGGAAAACAATATTAGTCACCCTTTTGTAGCACATGTAAGAAGCTCAGGGATGTGTGGAGGTCTGATAAATAAAAAAGCCCAGAAAAACCAATAACTATAAGGCCACAGAATGAAAACAAAAAAAGTCTTCTCAATTATCCTCTTGGGATGTACCACTGTCACTTTTAGATATTCTTTTCCATCCCTGCCTCCGAGTGAAAGCACAGGTACTAACACTTTCCAAAAGGCTTAAAGAGAGAGAGCTTGCTGAATCATTTTGGGGACAGTATTTCATAAAGTTTTTGAGTTAATAAATGCTGTTGTAACTATGCTGGTCTGCTTCTTGCCTACTGAAAAGAATTTTGTCAGTTTAGAGTACTCCCATTCTAACTGCAGGGGGTGCCAGCAGTTTTCATGCAATTGATAAATGAGGTGGTACATGAATACCTGTATAAAGGGGTGTTAGTTTATCTTGATGAATCTTCACTACATGGAAACTTGAGCAGAATATGTGAAACTTGTGCACTCAGTCCTGAAAAAATCATAGCTGCTGAACTTTATTCCAATTTGTCTAAGTGTGAATTCTACCAGGAAAAAAATGGACTATTGGGGTACTGCATATTTCATGAGGGTATTGAAATGGACCCTGAGAAAGTCCAGGCTGTTATGGAATGGGCGCCCCTGCACTCCAAGCAGCTACAAAGTTTTTTAGGATTTGCCAATTTTTATTGCCAATTCATCCCTTCATTCGTTAGTTCACTGCCAATTTTGAACCTCCTAAAAACAAATGGGGAAGCAAAGCTAAAAACCTAGTCAACCCTTGAAGTGAACGATGAATGCCAAGCAGCATTTGAAAAATTGAAATGACTTTTTGTAGCTGAACCGATTTTAAAACCACCTCAACATGGATGCACCATTTGTGGTCCAAGTGTATCTAAATAACATGGCAGTAGGGGCGGTGCTACTTCAAATAAATGCTGATGGGAACCTGCAACTTTGTGCCTACACTTCCCAAAAATTGACCTGAAATAGAAAGGAGATGAGCAATTTGGGAAAAAGAAGCCTTTGAAGTCTGGTGGGCCCTACTACCTGGCCAGAAATCCAGAAACATTTCCTTGAAGGTGCCAAGCACCCATTTGAGATGTAGACAGATCATAAGAACCTTGAGGCATTAAAAATGCCATGGAAACTGTCGCCCAAACAAGTTTGCCGGCACATTTTAATCAGATCAATTTTACACTGAAATATCTCCAGGGGGAAAGAATTTTATGGCAGACACCTTATCCAGGCTACCCCAGTATAATAGTGCCAGGTTGGCGGTGATTCATCCAGTCATTTCTTCCAAGCAGCTAGCAGCCACAGTAGTCACCAGGAACCAAGGGAAAGTGGACTTAGATGTGCCCACAGAGTTAACAAAACAACTGAGGGAGGCGCTAGCATTTCACTTCAGCTAGTCCAGAACGCAGCCGCGTGAGTGATTGTGGGTGCACCTCGGTTCACCCACATAACACCTATCCTCCGCGAGCTGCGTTGGCTACCTGTTGATCTCCGGGTGCGCTTCAAGGTGCTACTTGTCACTCATAAAGCCCTTCATGGTAGTGGGTCTGCGTACTTGAGAGACCGCCTCCTGCCAATTACCTCCCTGCGACCAATTAGATCACATAGATTAGGCCTCCTCCGAGTTCCATCTGCCAGTCAGTGCGACTGGCAACTACACGGAGGAGAGCCTTTTCAGTAGTACCTCCGACCCTTTGGAACGATCTCCCGTGGAGATTCGTACCCTCACCACCGTCCAGGCCTTCCGCACAGCCCTCAAGACCTGGCTAGCCCGTCAGGCCTGGGGACAAAGATAATTGCCCCCACCCGAATGATGAATGAATGTTGCTTATTATTTTACTTCTATGTATTGTGTGTGTCTATTGTTTGTATACCTCCTTCCCTCATTTATGTAAGCTGCCCTGAGTCCCCTCAGGGAAAAGGGCGGCCTATAAGTATTAATAAAGAAGAAAGAAAGAAGAAAGAAGCATCCGATGAATGATTCAGGTCCCACTCAAATGATAACACCATGCCAGATGTCCTTGCTTGGGTGGGAGCCAAGTTGTATGTGCCTGCTAATATAAAAAGCATTGTCCTCCAACAGGCCCATGATTCAAAAGCGACTGGACATTTTGTTTTGTGAAGACCTTACATTTGGTTAAAAGTCAGTTTTGGTGGCCTTCTCTGAAAAAAGACATAGTCCTACATTGCTAGTTGTCTTGCTTGTGCTGCGGCAAAGAAACTATCAGGAAAACCTCAAGAATTGCTCCAAAACATTGCCAGATCCAGTGCCCCTTGGAAGGAGATATCCATGGACTTTTTTGTTGAGCTATCAGAGAGTAATTGAAATACTATCATTTGGGTGATCACAGATTTGTTTTCCAAGCAAGTGCATTTCGTGACCTGTTCCAAGATTCCATCAGCGAAAATGCAGGCTAAACTGTTCATCCTACATATGTATAGGTTACATAGAGTCCTTGAGGGGTCCAATTCACCTCCCACTTTTGTGGGGAGTTCCTAAAATTGTTAGTCTCCACCCAAGGTCTAAGCTCCACCCACCATCCGCAGACAAATGAGGCTTGTGAACGAGCTCTCAGGTCCTATGTCAATTATCAACAGGATAATTGGGCCAACCTCTTGCCTTATGCAGAAGTCGCATATAATTATTCCACACACTGCAGTACAGGATTGACCCCTTTCAAAGTAGTGTTTGGTCAGGATTTTGTGCCTATCCCTGAACTGCCCTAGGAGAAACCACAAAACCTTTCCTTATCCAAATGGATTAATCAGCTACAAGTTATCTGGCCTGTGACTTGTAAAGCATTAGACAAAGCTCACAAAGCACATAAAAAACAAGCTGATAAAAAAGGGTTGAAAACCGAAAGGATACCAGGTTGGGGCTAGGGTTTTCTTGTCCACTAAGTATCTTCAAACTACCCAAAAATTGAAGTAACTTGTTCCCAAATACATGGATCCTTCCCCCATTGTCAGAATTGTTAACCTGGTAACAGTACAGTTGGAACCGCCAAAGACCCTTAGGAGAATCCATAAAATGTTCCATTTTAGCTTACTGAAACAGGAACATATCTCATTAATTCATCCAGCCCACACCCCTCCTCCTGTCCCTCTCCTTATTGAGGGAGAATACCATTTTGAAGTCAAGGAGATCCTTGATTCTAGGAAACATAGAGGGAAATACATTATTTAGTGGTCTGAAAGAATTCCTTCCTTCCCACTCTGAGTGAGTGAAGAAGTCCAATATCAGGGCCCCCAAACTCTTAAAAGTTTCATTCTATATACCCCGATAAATCCTAAAGGTGTTGTATAAATGTTTTGCTGTTATCTTTCTTCAGGAGAGCTGAAGATGCACCCCACATGACACAATTGGGGATTGGAGATTGGACATTGGACTGGGGTAACTGGGGGGGGAGGAATTTGGGTAAACGATTGATATGTACAAGGTCATGTCTTTTTGCTTCAGATCTTGCTTCACTTTCGCTATTTTCCTTTCATATCCAGTAAAAGTACCTTTTCTCTAAATAAATAGAGTTGGGGGTTTCTTTTTTTGGACGTTGAGTGAGGCACACCTGACATTGAATGACATGACATCACTTCATCTAACTAATTTCTGGTAATGGGAAGCACTCCATCAGACATCAGGTCTTCAACTCTTTAAGGATTTATATATTATAACTAATAATTTATGTGCAGCTCAGTAACATATCAGGGGTCAAGGCAATTCCTTCAGGCTTGGTTTTCACAAGAGGTTGCCTGTTTATTATGGCATTTTACCTCAACCATCACAACCATCACTCTGCCTCCCTCCATAGAGAATGATTCAATATTGAAGTAACAAATACATAAGTTTGTTCTGACTTAGTCAGATCAATTCTTTCAAACCATTCATTCTCTGCTTATTTAGACAATGAACTGACTGGAACTGGAAGGTGAATACTTTTAACTGCAGCTACTAACTACTAGGTTTACTGGCTACTTGCATTAATTGGCAGAAGTACAAAATATGTTCCAGGATTCTCTACCATATGAAATAAAACTAGTGTTTGTCTAACTGGATACCTCATTAGGAGTTAACAATTGCTCTAATTTGCTAGCCACATATTCTTTCAGCTAGATCTTCCATTCCATTCCATGAATTTGAATTTGAGATACAAATAAAATTATAATGGAATGTGAAAATTAAAATCTCAGACTGCAATTTGCTCAGACTTCAGCAGCAGCATTTGAGCCTCCTTGTTTAAAGATGTGTACCAACCAATAGAAAAAATAAAGAAAAAAACATGATTGATAAACTGAATGACGAAGAGTCCGACGAAGAAGAAACCATATACACTTGGGCTAGCACAAGGTATTGTTCCTTCTCTTGAACTTGTGTCTTCTCCATTTTGTATCCTCCTATAGAGGAAATAGACAAAAGATCTGATTGATAAATTACATGATGAAGAGTCCTTAGAAGAGCCCTCAGAAGAGGAAAACAGTGCAAGGTATTGTTTCTTTTCTTTTCTTTCTCTTTATTTTTCCTTTCCCTCCCTTCTCCTCCTCTTCTATTTTTCCTTTGCACATATTTCAAGAAAAAAAATGAAAAAATATGATCATGGTAATCATGATGCGTTTGGTTGTGTCCAACTCTTCTTGATTCTACGGCCAAGTTTCTCCACATCTTCCCACTTGTTTGCTTTGGCTAATTTCAGGTTTGATGGTGTCCAGCCATTGTGTTCTTTGATGGCCTGGCATCTTTTACTGCTAACTCTTCCAATATATCTTTGCTTTCTTCAGTAAATTCCCCTGCATGACATGGCCGAAGTAAAATTACAAAGTGAATAGTCCCATTTTGTGAGATGAAGGACATTTTTATTTTTTTCATTACAAAATTATTTGGGCATATTTGGATTTGGCCAAATGTTATATTACTGCAATGCACAATGGAGCTGCCCTTGAAGATCACTTCAAGTGTCCTTGAAGGCAACTCAGATGCTACAACTGGTTCAAAAAGCAGTGATACGTTTTCTATTGGGTGTTCCTATGTTTGCCCATGTTATACCGCTATTGTATGAGCTATGCTGTCTTCCTTCTGGATATAATCCAAAGTGCTGGTTGTTACCTGTAAATCCCTACATGGTAGGGACCAGGATATTTGTGAGGTGAATTCTCCCTGCCCATCCTTCCACTCAAATAGGGTAAGTATGCTCCAGGTCCTTTCCCTGAAGTCTTGCCCTTTAGTGGAAGCTTGGAAGTGTGACTTTTCTTGTGGCTGTCTCTACCTTATGGAATACTCTCCCCCCAAAATGATTCAGCAAGCCTTCTCTCTTTAAGCCTTTTGGAAGGCTGTAAGTACCTGTGCTTTCATTCGGATGCAGGGATGGAAAAAGAATATCTGAAACTGATGGTGCTACATCCCAAGGGGATGACTGAGAAGACTGGTTTTTGTTTTTGTTTTGTGGCTGCCGCTGCCACGTTTCAAGCATTTCTTCTCTGGCTTCCAAGCTCCGGAACTCAGCTTCCAATTCTTCCAGCAGTGGCCTCTCTAGGAGCGCGCTCTATGGTTCTGGGTCACCTGCCATAGGCGGTGAAAGCGGCGGTGGCGCCCTGGCCCTGCAGGGAGAGCTAGGCCAGGACATGGTGAGGCTGGGAGACATGCGAGCTGGGGGTGGAACAGGCGCTCACATAACCACTCTCTCCAGCCAGGCAAAGCTCCATGCATTGACCTAGGGAATATCCCGAATGTCTCAAGCCGCAGAAGCTGGGGGGCGGGTAGAGCACCATGTGGCTTGGCACCTTATGGATACCCCCTAGGTCAGTGAATGGTGCTCTGCCTGGCTGGAGGGGGGTTGTCCAGGGGACTTATTTTCAGGGGGGTTTATATTTTTGCCCATGTGAAAAATGTGGCAAGGCCTTAATTTCAGGACAGGTTCTATTTTCAGGGAAACACGGTACATGTAAATTGTAAGATTGTAAATTGTAAATTTAATGAATTTATATGCCACCCAATCCCAAAGGACTCCGGGCGGCTTACATAAAAACAACTCTAAAAGAATACAAAAGATGTAAAATAGGGAAGAAAGCAGGTTAAAAGATACATCATGCACTCAGTCTTAGTGGGGCTGGCCCTCAGTCGCCAGTATTATATATTCAGGAATGAAGACAGAGGCTCGTGTCCGGTAACTCTGTAACCAATTTATTATAACACAACTTGTAACATTAACAGGATACGACCAGGCAATGGTGCTGGTTGAACAATGTAACAAACAGAAGGATATTCTGTGTAGAGAGGCAGCGAAGCCTGCCTCTCTACCTACCTATCTACCTGAAGTCTATCTACCTGAAGTTGTTGTAGATAGTTAGGCAGGGGGCTAGCTCATCAATTAGATTTGTAATGTAAGTTGGCTGCTGGAGCGGAGGAGGCGTTGGAGCGGTTGAGGCTTGAGTGGCAGGTAACCCTCCAGCAACTGTCATCTGCGCGAGGTAGCGTTCTATTTCACTGGACGATGAATCTGCCAACTCCGCAGCGCGAGCCTCGTCTATGGCATAGACTAATGTGACCTTAGGCTTGCCCAAAAGCCTACGCCTAAGGAAATATCCTTCAGGCCACAGACGAATTGCTCTGCGAGGTTTGCCTCCAGATCTGGGAACTCACACTGTGCTGCAGCAACTCTCAAGGCTTGCAAAAATTGATTGACTGTCTCTGCAGGCTTTTGGATTCGCCTGCGGTAAGCGAAGCGTCTGGCTATTTGAGAGAGAGTAGGCGCGTAATATGCCTGAAGTCCGTCTGTTAGTTCTTGCCAGGTGAGGTCGTACACCACTCTTGGGGTGGCAAAGGACCTTGCGGTGGCAAACATTTCCGGACTGCAAGCCGTAAGGAAGAAACCACATTTCCTCACTTGAGAATAACCCTGACGGTTGTTCGCGATTAAAAAACATTCAAATCGTTCAAGAAATGCCTCCCACGTTTCACCTCCAACCCCAAAGGGGGCAAAAGTTGGCATTCCAGCCCCAGGCCTGCCGGAATAGCCAGGTCTTAGTAGACTTACGGAAGGCCGAGAGAGTGGGCAGGGTCCGGATCTCTGGGGGTAGATTGTTCCATAGGGCCGAAGCAGCTACAGAGAAGGCCCTCCCCCGAGGAGCCACCAGACGACATTGTCTAGTCGACGGCACCTGAAGAAGCCCATCCTGTGTGATCTTATCAGACGCAGGGAGGTATGTGGCAAAAGAAGGTCTTGTAGATATCTGGGTACTAGGCCATGTAGGGCTTTAAAGGCGATAACCAGCACCTTGAAGTGTGTTTGGAGACCGATAGGAAGCCAGTGCAGCTCGCGGAGGATAGGTGTAATATGGGTGTATCTCGGTACACCCAGTATCGCTCGCGCAGCTGCATTCTGGACCAATTGTAGTCTCCGAACACTTTTCAGGGGCAGCCCCATGTAGAGCGCATTACAGTAGTCAAGTCTTGAGGTGGCAAGGGTGTGAGTGACCATTTGAAGTGCCTCCCGGTCCAGGTAGGGCCTCAACTGGTGCACCAGGCGAACCTGGGCAAAAGCTCCCCTGGTCACAGTTGACAAATGGTGTTCCAGTGTCAGCTGCAGATCCAGGAGAACACCCAAGTTGCGGGCCCTCTCCCATCTTTAACCCTGAAGGTGTTTAACCCCCAGGGTTAAAGATGGGATATCTGAACTATCCTTGGGGGGCAACATCCATAGCCACTCGGTCTTGTCAGGGTTGAGTGCAAGCTTGTTCACTCCCATCCAGGCCTTGACAGCTTCCAGGCACTGGCACATGACTTCCACTGCTTCATTGAGTTGGCACGGGCAAAGAGATACAGCTGAAGCTCCTGTCATACCTGCCCCTCCCAGTCGTAACTGCGATGCTCCAGCCCGTCCCCATCCCCGTAGGCCCCACCCTCCCTCCCACGGCCCCCGTTCTTCTTGGTAGGCCATTCATACCATGCACTCTAGGATGAGAGGCGGGCCAGGACCCTCATCCACTTCTGCTTCTGCACTCAGTGGAGGGGGCTCCAGGCTGCACTCTCAATCCCCTCATATATACCGGCCAGCATTGTCCACATACATACCCCACTATGACATTAAAAGCATATAATGATAGAATAAAATAGAACATGAAATTAATTTAGTTTAAAAACGTGGGATCATTCAATTACATGCATACAACACATACTCCACATACAGAAAAAGTTTGTGCAGATATTGGTATTAGTATTGTGCAAGCGGATTCATAAAGTTCGTAAGGTGGCATCATCAAGTTCGAGTTGATGGGAACCGGTGGTGGTGTAGAGGTAGTGACTCGTCTTCCCTCCTAGAATGGTGTGGAAAAGGGGGCCAAAAGTCTGGATGCCTGAGGTGGCGTCCCTGGGGCAGCGGCGGGTGGTAGTGGTCGTAGCAGATGAGACCAGATCATAAGTCCGAAAGCCCAAGGTCTGTGAACAGAGGGAGCCAGATGACAAGGAAAGGAGGCCTCGCAGCTGCAAGGGTAAAGCGAGGAGAGGCCGCACCACAGAGAATGCCCAGTCAAATGGAGCGGAAGGGGGGGGTGCCCGAAAGGGCCGCGGCGGTCACAAACAAAGCCAACTGCCCGATCTCGTCCAGCAGCGTAACAGATCAACCACCCCTCTCTGGAATGATAACAAACTGGTGCAAATCTGAGGGTCCTCCTGGTCTCAAAATGAGGCCAAAAGAAGCCAGGCTACCGCAAGCCGATGGAGTGATGGGGGGGGCACCAGGGAGGGCCGCGGGGGCGGCAAACAAAGCCAGCCGCCCGATCTCATTCAGCGCCATCCCGGACCAACCACCCCTTCTCTGGCACGATGGTAGTCTAATAAAGGTCCAAGTCCAAGGCTCCCCCTGATCAAGAGAGCGGGGATTGGGCCATTGAATCTGATCAAACTATCTATATCTATAGATAGATATAGGTATAGGTATAGGCATAGGTAGAAATAGAGGTAGAGGTAGAGGTAGATATATAAGTAGAGATAGAGATAGAGATATATAACAATAGAGTTTCTCTGGGGAGCAATCATTGCACATTTCCACAATCACAGTGTCCCACTATTCCCCACAAGTGTGTATCAGGTCACAATCACAAGAATAACAACAACATTCAGTGATACAGTTATAATCACAGAACCAACACAATCTGCAGAATGCAAAGTTGCACAGCTTCTTCTTCAGATGGAATAACATAGGCCACCACTCAGGCCAGAAAGATCAAAAAGTTGTTACTCCTTCAATGAGAAAAATCACAAAAAAACCCATTCATACCACAATAACCACATCAGTTTTTGGAAATGTTTATTCTCATCTAACATTAAACATCCAGTTCCTTCTGAGCTGCCATCATAGCTTCCATGTCAGCTAAATTATTGCCTCACGCTTCAAGGAATTCAAAGCTTGATTTAAAGCATTCTACTTTCTACCAAAACTCCTCCTCTTACTTTCTACACTTTCTCTTCCCATCTAAACAAATTAACCACTTCTCAGCATCACTATCAGGTCGTCCTTCTAAATCTCCTCTTAAAACTGAGCTGGATTCAAACAAACATCAATGTTTTCTCTCATTAAGATCACCCTCACTGCTGTAGCTGCCATTGCTTGAACACAATCTGGCAATCCTTAACAGACAGAATCTAACATGGTAGACAACAATGCCACTGATTCTCTCTTTCTACATATTGTAATTTATAACTCATCTCTGTAACAATTCCTAAAAGGGCAACAACTTGCGCTACGAACAACAAACAAACAAAATGCCATAGGATAGAGCACCCTACTCAGAAGCATTCAAAATGCCCGCAGACATAAAGATATACAAAAAGGAAGTAAGAAGAACACCTCAGAAAGAAACAAACAATCTACATAAATGAGATATTTTGAGTCAATACTCTGAAATATATTTGGGTCAAACTTTTAGTATTAATTCTCTGCTTTTAGTAAAATAAGGAAGCAAATTCTCATTAGGTTAAAAACATTTACAAAGCAAAGACAGGTATCAGATGTCACCCTTTACCCC
This sequence comes from Thamnophis elegans, assembly GCF_009769535.1. Classification (NCBI taxonomy): domain Eukaryota; kingdom Metazoa; phylum Chordata; class Lepidosauria; order Squamata; family Natricidae; genus Thamnophis; species Thamnophis elegans. The sequence goes on along the minus strand of NC_045558.1, from coordinate 85,603,737 downwards.
AGGCTGGATCGGCAGAGAGAGAGAGAGAGGAGGGTGTTGTTTAAAATGAGCAGAAAACCCACACTTCCCCCTTGCTTCTCTCCCTCTTCCAAGACAAGAAGTAAAAAAAAATGATCCAGAAATGGGTGGAGGAAAAATGTTTTAAACTACGCAGAATTCTCACCTCTTTTCTCCATTCAGCACAACAACAAAACCTTGCAATTTATCACTTTGCCTTATCAACTCCTTAGGTGCATTTTACACATGCACTCACATTTGTACTACAATCAGACTTTTTGTGTAAACCAATTTCACATACAAAAATTTCATTTAATGTATTCTCCGTGCAAGCCATCATTATAATTATTTCAAGGAGCTTTCTTATACGCCGATGAGCTCCATTTTTATAGATGGCCTCATCCTCCCTGCAGGTTTGGAAATGATTACATAAAGACACATATAGATAAGGTTTCCCTCACACATATGTACTAGTCATTCCTGACTCTAGGGGTGGTGCTCATCCCTATTTTTCTACTTGCATTTTTACATGTTTTCAACTGCTAGTTGAAAGCTAGCAGAAGCTGGGAAGGCAGAAGCTGGGACAAGTAACGGGAGCTTACTCCATTATGCGGCTCTAGGGATTCGAACTGCTAAACTGTCACCTTTCTGATCAACAAGTTCAATGTCTTAGCCACCGGAGCCACCGCATCTGTGCACGCGCACACACACGCGCGTTTTAAATAACCAGGCTTGAGGCTGCAGTAACGGTTTTCACAGCTTTATTCAATACAAGTCTGGTAACTAGGAGGATTCAGAACGTGGACAGCTCCCGGCCAACTGACAGCTCTTTATATACGGAACTGTCAGTTGGTCAGCCAATAGACGCTCGCCACGTCTAGCTCCAGCTGGCTGGTGCATCGCAGCCAATCAGCTTGCGGCTGCTCCGGCCCCTCCCATCGGCTGGCACGGGAGGACTTAACACTCCTTCCCCCCAGATGGCACATGTGTAGTCCCGCAGATAAGCGGGCTGCCTGCGCATGCGCTGGGATCTCCTCAGTGCGGGCGCGGCCTCCGATGACGCTGGTGGTGCCAGGCTGCGGTGACGTATCTGAGAGTCTGGTCCGGTCCTGGAGCCTATTGGAATGGGCCGAGGTAAGACTGCGTAGTGTAAGGGGTGGAGTGTTCGGTCTGCGTTGTCGGGTGTAACTGGCAGAGTCGCGGCTTGTCGTGGCTGAGCAGGTTGATCAGCCCCTTGGCAAGCAAGCCCTGGCTGCGTTTCGGGTGGCCCTTGTCGACCGGGTTGAGGGGGCTGGATGGCTCTGGAGCTAGTGGACCCTGGTGATTGTTGTGGGTTGCCTGGGCTGCCCCCGTCGGTTGCTGCTGCCTGGGAGGCCGGTGCCCGGCGCCGCAGCTGGTTCACATGGCGCCTCCATAGTCTTCCATCGGCCAGCAGAACCCTGTAAGAGCAGGGGCCAGTTATCTTGGTCACAATCCCGGCTAACCACTTGGGCTCCCCTGCGTAGTTTTGGGCATATACCCCCTCACCCACCAGAAAATTTCTAGGGGAGTGTGTGACATTTGGAGTCGTAGGTGTGAAGGCAGGGTGCATCCTGTCCAGGGTTGTTCTTAGTCTGCGGCCCATTAATAACTCGGCTGGGCTTTTCCCAGTTGTTTGGTTTGGCGTTGTATGTTGAGCCAATAAATATGTGCGAAGCCGTTGTGCCCAAGGGAGAGGGTGTAACCTGGCTAGGGCTTCTTTGGCCGACCTTACGGCTCTCTCAGCCAGGCCATTGGCTGCGGGGTGGTATGGTGCGATTGGTGCGTGTCGGATGCCTAGTGCAGCTAAGAATGTTAGGAAGGTGGATGACTGGAACGGGGGCCCGTTATCAGATACGATGACGTCTGGTAACCCATGTGTCGTAAATAGGGATTGTAGTACTTGCACAGTGGCGGCCGCTGTGGTTGATGACATTTGGAAAATTTCGACTCACTTTGAAAGGGCGGCGACTATAATGAAAAAAATTCGGCCTTCCACCGGGCCGAAGAAGTCAAGATGAATCCGGCTCCAGGGAGAGGGGGGTCTCTCCCAGGTTTGTGTGGGTGCAGACGGCGGAGCGGGTCGCACTGACTGACAAGGAGGGCATCACTGAACCCAGGCCGCTATGTCTGCGTCCATGGAGGGCCACCAGGCATAGCTTCGGCCAAGGGCCTTCATTCTTACTATGCCTGGGTGTCCCTCATGGAGGCTGGTAAGGACTTGTGAGTGGAGGGCAGCAGGTATCACCACCCTGGCGCCCCATAGGAGGCAGTCTTGGGATACTGACAGCTCATCTCTTCGGCGGTAGAACGGGAGAAGGTCGCCTATGCGAGTTTCCTCCGTCCAACCCCGTCTCACTGCGTCCATTATCCTCTGTAGCGTATGATCGGAGCGCGATGCCTGCGCTATGTCTGTGGCTGACAGGGGACATGGGACGTCTTCAGTTAAAGTAAATACCGAGGCAGCTGGAGCTGGGTCGGTAACTGGGGTAGGCAAGGGGCAACGGCTGAGGGCATCTGCATGCCCTAGCTGTTTTCCTGGTCTGTATTGCAGGTTGTATGTGTAGGCGGCGAGAAATTCTGACCACCTGCCCATTCTAGGTGTCAGGATGGGTGGGGTGGAGCGGTCCCCCGCGATTATGCCCAGCAACGGCTTATGATCCGTCACTAGGGTGAATTTGCGGCCGTATAAGTAATAGTGGAATCTTTTTACTCCCGCTACGGCCGCGAGGGCCTCCTTGTCCAATTGGCTATAATTCCGCTCTGGTTTGGACAAGGTGCGGCAGTAGAAAGCGATGGGCAGCTCGGTTCCATCTGGGTAAGCGTGGCTGAGGACAGCCCCAATCCCATAGGGGGATGCATCGCAAGCCAGTACTAGCGGACAGTGCTCGTCATATTGTATTAGCACTGGTGCGTTGGTTAACAATGATTTGACAGCCGCGAGGGACTGGGCTTCGCGGTCTGTCCAGGCCCAAGGGGCTGAAGTATCGAGGAGGCGGTGAAGGGGCTCCGCCACTGTTGCTTTGTGCGGGATAAATGGTGAATAAAAATTTAGGAGACCAAGGAAGGCTTGGAGCTCCTGTTTATTAGTAGGTGTGGGTGCGGACGAGATGGCTTCTACCTTGGCGGGGGTGGGATGGATTCCATTGGCATCCACCAAAAATCCCCAAAACTCCACTGAAGGCACGCCGAATCTACACTTTGCACGTTTTAAGTGAAGCCCGGCTGTGCGGAATCTTGAGAGGACGTCCCCTAATGTTTTGACGAGTCTTGATCGGTCCTTTGCGGCGACCAGGACGTTGTCAAAATAGGGGATGACCCCAGGAATGCCATGGAGCACTCACTCCATAAGGCCCTGGAAAATGCCTGGGGCGACGCTAACCCCGAACTGGAGGGGGCGACACGTAAAAGCGCCCCGGTGCGTGAAAATGGTTTGCGCCGTTGCGGATGCTTCATCCACAGGTAGCTGTTGGTATGCCTGGGCGAAAATCTGGCCCTGGCCCAAGGAATGCAAAACGTGCTGTACTACAGGCACAGGGTAAGGATGTGCTTGTAAAGCCTTGTTGAGAGTGGCCTTGTAGTCAGCGCACACCCTCAGTGAGCCATCTGCTTTGAGTGGCAGGACTATAGGTGTTTCCCAAGGCGCGTGGTCCACTGGCTCTAGGACTCCCTGGGCCACGAGCTTGTCGAGCTCGGTGTCCACGCGAGCCCTCAGTGCCAACGGAACGCGTCTGGCCTTCAAACAGATGGACGCTACCAAAGGGTCAAGATTTAAAGTGATGGGGGTGCCGTTGTAGCATCCTAAAGTGTCTGAGAAGACGTCATCGTACTCTGCTAACAGGGACTCCAGTGAGGGTGTTATTTGTAGGGAGTTAATACCTGAGATACCCAGGCCCAAGGCTCTAAACCAGTCCATGCCCAGTAGCGAGGGTAAGGAGGGCTTGACTACTGTTAGGGGTAATTTTCCCTTAAATTTTTGGAAAGAAACAGGAATGGTAGTGCAGCCTAGGATTGGGATGGTGTGACCCTGGTAGTTCCTTAGGAGGCAGTCAGCGGGGCTGAGTTGTGAAGGGCGGAGGGTTGGTGCGAGTGCCCTCAAGGTGTCCCATGCAATTATGGTGTGGGCGGAGCCAGTGTCCAGCTCCATCGTACAGGGGCGGCCTGCGAGTAATATGCGGAGATGCATTTTACCCTGGCCGCCATACGATGCAGAGGTAGATGATTCCGGCTGCCAGTCGGACATCGTTGGCTCCGGGGTGGACACAGCATAACAGGTCATCCGGCCAGAAGATGAGCCTGGGGTGTGGCGTCGGCCAGGGGAGGATTGGTTTGTCATCGGCAGCGTCGACGAAGAGGAAGAGGAGGGAGGTCTCGGGTTTCACGGTTCTCCGAAGGAAGACTTGCAGACAGTGGAAATGTGGCCCTTTTTCCCGCAATGGCGGCAGACGGCCAAACGGAACCGGCATGATGCTCTTGGGTGGCGGCCACCGCAGCTCAGGCAGCCAACCCCGTCGCACAGAGGCTGTGCCTTCATGCGGTCCACGGTGCCAGGTGCATCGGTGCACGTATTGTTGGATAGCGTGTGTGAGTGCACACCTGAGTTGGGCCACCCCTGCAGAGCGGAGGGAGGCAGTCGACGGGTGTCCGGCGTTGAGTGACCGGCCATCTCATACGCCCTGGCTATGTCCACAGCGATCTTCATGCTGAGGACAGTCTTCTCCAAGATCTTCCTGTGGAGGTTAATATCTGCGACTCCATAGATAAACTGCTCCAGCAGCGCGTCCTCCAAGTCGGGGAAGTCGCAATTGATAGCGGTTGCCCGCAGTTCAGCAACATACTGTGCGATTGTCTGGCCCTGTCTTTGAATGCAGCGCCGGAACATCTGTCTTCGCGTGTATTTTGATGGTGCTGGCTCGTAGTGGAGCCTCAGGCGCTCCATAAGGACGTCAAGTGGAAGGGAATGAACTGGTGAAGGGGCAGCCAACGTGCGGCCAGTGGCAAACATCTCTGCCCCACAGTAGTGTAAGAAGGTGCCCCTTCTTCTCCCCTCGGGAAGCTCCGATAGATCATGGGCCAGTAAAAAAACCTCGAACCTCTCCAGGAACACATCCCAGGATTCGGCTTCGGGGCAAAAGGCTGTAAATACCGAGGACGGTGCCAGTGCTGGCACTACTACGGGGTCCGTTTCTGACATCCTCGTCGCCAGTTTTAAATAACCAGGCTTGAGGCTGCAGTAACGGTTTTCACAGCTTTATTCAATACAGGTCTGGTAACTAGGATTCAGAATGTGGACAGCTCCCGGCCAACTGACAGCTCTTTATATATGGAACTGTCAGTTGGTCAGCCAATAGACGCTCGCCACGTCTAGCTCCAGCTGGCTGGTGCATCACAGCCAATCAGCTTGTGGCTGCTCCGGCCCCTCCCATCGGCTGGCATGGGAGGACTTAACAGCACGCACACACACACACATCATTAAACAACATTTCCAGACCTGTTGAGGTTTAAATCTTCACTTTTTCTTTCCTTGGGCAACCTGTAGCTCATTCTTAAAGCAGTGGGAAAACTCAGAGAGTAGTTTTAATCATAATTATGACTGTGGCCCTAACTACTTCCTGTTTCCCACAGCTTCAAGCCCAAGATGGAAGCTTATTATTTTGCCAGCTGGTCAAACATATCACAATCAATTCAATCTCATTCAATTCTACATGCTATTATTATAGATCACACCTAAGAATTTTTAACAGAAATCACATCAAATTGATCTAGTCACATTATCTGTGCCTTCCCATTTAGACAGGCTTTATCTTTTTATTACCTGCTAAACCCTGGGTGGGAAGAACAATAAACCTTTTCTTCTTTCTTCTTAGTTCTTTCAGAGTTTTCTGGCTCTTTTGAGAATGGTAAATTGTCAAGATCTTTATAACATTGCAGTATTTCTTTTCTTCTACTCCTAGGTCTTCCTATCACACATAACAGCATAAATTAACCATAACTTCTTTAGTCAGCCCCAACAACTGAATTATCTTACTGTCTGGACAGGCTTCCCAACTCTTAAGTATTGTCCCCTAAAGGACTAGTCAGGTCTATTTACAATTTGGGATTCTTCCTAATTATTTTAATGAACTTTGCACTTTTACTTGAAGTTACATCCATTGTTCTATCTCCTTAAGCACTAGATTGTTACTACCAGTCTCTGCCCTGGAAATGTTCTGTGTCTTTTCTTCCTAGCTTGAATCTCCCAGCAGGTGCTGGCTTATTTTTAAAGATCCAAACTCTTCTCTATCTATCTTAGATCTCCCAGCAATCTCTGGCCTATTTTTAAAGATCAAGATGTATAGAGACCTTCATTCACACATTGTTTGCATCTGGTCAGGGCTCTCATGAGCAAGTTTGAACTACACCTTTATTTTTAAAGACAATTTTTACTGCTGTAACATATTTTTAACATGTCCCAGTGGGCTAGCACACAGTCCAGAGGAGAACATAGCTCCACTGTTTTTACAAGGTTGCTTGTTCCAAACAGGCTACCAGTATGGTTGCCCTTTTTCTTTTCTTTCTGAGGGGATTTCTCAGACTTTTTGTAATCTCGAAGCCTGGCCAAAACCCTGCTTTTTCCCTAAAAGATTTCTAGGACTCATCAGCTCGGAGTCTGGCCAAAACTCTCTTCGAACCTCAAGCTTTCTAAGGGGGATTTCTTGGTAAGAAATCACGTGCCTTTCAAAGTTTGAGTAAACCTCTCTTAGGTATTTCCCACATCACACACACAAGGCAACACTCCCCTTTCCCCAAAAAAGATTCTACTCACTCCAAAGAGCTCAATTGCATGCAGACACCCTTCCCAAAATGCAAGCATATTGGCATTCAGGGCAGGCAGAATTGGAGCCTGCCAGCAAATGTCCAAGTCATAGTCACTGGATAAATTTTTCCAGGAGCACTCTTGACTTTGTTACTGGACCCAGCTGGTTTTGTTCATCTGCCATAGTGAAGGCCTGCCGAGCCTGAAACAGGTTCAGCGTGTGGGAAGCCAAATCGGTGCCTTCATGTCCCTGTTTGGGTGCCAAAAATGTAAGGTCCCAGAAGTTTTCCTGAGCCACTGAGATGCCAAAGAGAGTGTGACTCAAGACAAGGCTTGCAAAAAGAAGCAAATTTTATTTTTGGCAAAAAACAAAATACTGCGTGGGACTATATCTAGAACATACAGATACAATGCATGTGAGGAATAGCCACACCTAGGAGAGTGTATGGCATTCTTTCATAACTTCAGTCATCAGTTCAGTACCCAATTCTGGCCCTGGGACCCATCCCTTCCTTTGACAGTGCAGCAAGGAACAGAGGGGTTGAGTGCTTAGCAACAGAGGAACTGGGTGCTTAGCAACAGAGGTATTGGCCCAGTGTAATTCTGCCAAACTATGACATACCTTGCTTCTTGAGATATCCACTAGGCATGGAGCAGTACAGAAAAAATAAGATTAACAGAAAGATCACTGGTAGAAGCAAATGGTAGAGGCCTAACTCTTACAGGAGCAAAGCAATTCTTACAGAAGTGAAATAGCAAGTTATTATTATGTCCCAGTCATTCTACCTATTATACTATTATTATTCCCTTTCACTATGCTGGTCTGCTTCTTGCCTACTGAAGCCCACTACCTAATAGCCAGTCATCTAGGAATCACAGGTGTAGGGCAGGATGGGCTCAATTACATAAATACACATGTCACTTTTGCTTGAGAATAGACATGGGAATCATACAGAGAAATGGTGATTGTACATTACTATAAGCAATCTAAAAGAGCTTTTACTCTAAAACAGTAACTGTTTTTACAGAAATGAATGTGCAAATAATTTACACCAATTTGGTCTCCTGGAGAAAAAACAGACACTTCTAGGTAACGAAGTCTTGGTAAAACTCCTAAGAATGCACTTGTTAGGACATCTAGGTTCTTTTCACCTCATGAGGGGGCTTCTCCATTTTTTTGGAGTTTGCTGTAGGAATATTGTTTCCATTTTTTAGCTGCAAAAAGTTTCTTAGAGCACATAGCCTTACCATATCTGCTGATCTAATGAATTTTGTCAGAAAGAAACACATTGTATAGATGTTCAGGACAAGACTTCTGGATAATGGGTTATTTGCAGTCTATTTTGAGGACATGCATAAACTTGGCAATTATGTCCTGAGAATCTCATTTGAAAAGATAGTTGCCAATGTTTTTTGCCACTCAGATTCAAAGGCATAACGCCAAAGAATTATGAGTGGTTAATAAAAAAATCAAATGAAGGAGGAGCAGAGGTCAAGTGTCCATGATGTTCCCGATAAGTCTCATCACGCAACAGTCCATTCAAAATTTCGGACTCTAGTAGTGATTCTGGAGTTTCTTCCTCCAATGTCTGGCAAGGTTTTTCTTTCTTGATTGCTGAGACTCAAGTTCCTTTGCCAAAAGTTTCTCTCTGATTTGTTCATTCTGAGTATTTTTCAATTTTGCCTGCTCGCTGTTTACTAGGTGTTTTACATGGCTGGGCCTTGCTGATCTATTGCCAGATTTCAGAATAAAGATCACTTTACCAGGCTGTTCCTCAGCACCATCATCCATTACAACAGAAGAAATCAAAGGAGGCAGCTTAGATGGAAGATGTAAAAGGGAGCATAAGATGTAAGGAATTGAAGGAGTATGTTCTGCTCCGGGCAATGAGGGTTCTGCTCGGGCAGCCAGTTAACTCCACGCTTGGGAATATTTTTCAAATCAAGTTTATTGTTAGGAATCCTTAATAACAAAACTTACAGTTCAGTAATGAGGTTCTTCTGACTTTCCCTGATCTGTCCCTTCACGTAGTGTAAAAAGACATTAATTCCTCTAACCCATGCTGCTGGTACAAAGCTGCTTTTGCTAGTGCTGATGGCGATTCAGTGAGTGCGAAGTAACAAACAATTTCCCGGGCAAAATACCCACTGCCCAATCAGGGAGCCCAGATATGGTCACATGATATGGGACTACATTTCCCACAAGGTAGTTGCATTTCCCATGAGATAGCTGCTTAAAGGAGACAGCTTCTAATTTTAAAATTAACTATACACTGTTGGGGCAGCACACTCCCCACCTGGAATTATAAATTCCACTATCAACTAACCTTTAACTAAAGATAAACAAAGGCATGGCATAAAAATGCAAACTGACTGCCTAACTAACTGAGATACACAAGGCATAGCATCAAAACAGTGCAAACAATCATATAAACACAAAGCATGCAAAGCTTGAGGTTCAAACTTCTAGTTCAGTCTTTCAGTTCATCGTTACAGGGTGGGGCTTGTTGCACAAGTCCCATAGGCCATGAGTTCCCGTGGACACAAGTCCCTTAGGCCACAAGTTCCAGTACATGTATTTGGGAATGAAGTTCCCTGCTGGTTCTGGCCAGTCACCTGCCTTCTGGGTCAGTAAGGTGACTGGGGTAAGGGCAGTTGGTATTTCAGGATCTAAAAACTCTGGAACCAAGGCTTGAGAGTTGATGATGGTTGCACCCTCTACCACGAGGGTGGTGAAGATGATTACTGCTAAGCCCAACATGAGAGGCTTCCGTCTGGAGAGTTGTTTGAAGCGAGTCGATTCTTGGGACTGGTTGACGGGTAGTTGTGGTGCTAGTTTCACCCTTCCCATGATGAGACTGATGTGGACGTTGTTCTCCCCACCGTAGACGATGTGAACGTTGTTCTCCCCACCGTAGATCTTGATGTATACTACAGTTGTTACTGCCTTCGTTGTGGCGATAGGCAAGGTGGGAACATACTTGCGCTGGATAGGAACGCCTTGGAGACAACTCAGGGATTCTTGCCATACTGGCCATTCTTGCTTCTGTTGGTTGTGCTGTTCGTTGCTGGACCACATGAAACATAGATTGAACATCTGCTGGATGTTGTCAGCTTCCTTTCTGGGCTGAATGAGCATGCTGAGTCGACTGTTGGTGAGGTTGGGACTTTTGAAGATCGCTTTATGGGACTTCCTGGGAGGAGCCTACTGGTGGGGGCAGCAAAAAATCAGCTGCCTCCGAATTCCTGGCTACGTACCTGTTTAGAGGATCTTCCATCTGACGTCTTATCAGGTTTTCTTATCCTTCAGGCAAGAAGGAAAGAAGAAACTGTTTTGCTGGCAAATGCTCTTCGATTTTTGCAGCTTTTGTGCTTGCAAGGAAAGGGGGGCTAGCCCAAGGCAGAACGGCTGTCCGTGCTGGGAACTTCAAACTGCCTTGTGCAGGACAAAGTAGGTCTCCCCCACTCTGCTCAAAGTTTTGTTTGATTTAATCTTATCACGAGCTGAATCCGTTTACTGCGTGGACAATAATTGCTTATCAAAATTTTAGCTTCTTTTCTTTTTCTCCTCTGAAAAATTATTTACTCAGAGGCTTTTAAAATGGCGCCGAGCAGGCTGGTTTCTCCGGTAATAACGAACACTTTTTGCTAATCCTCACAAGAATTCAAAACAAAAGAGATTGCTTATCATATGTTTTGGTTTCACAATAGAAGAATTTTACTCCTTCATTAACCTTGCTTATCTGGAAGTTAAATGGTGATGAATCTGCTGAACGGTCTTGTTACAATGTTTACTCACTGAAAGTTTTGCCAAGCCTTAAACTTCAAAATAAAAGCCTCTTTACTTAAAGCTGCATATTCAGGCAATAGAGTTTTATTAACTGCAGGCAGATAAATTTTGAAATGGCCTCAAAACCAAATATTAACTTGAAGTCGTCACCCTCTACTTCCAGGGGCACATCCTCAGTGCCTGGCACAAAGCTGCAGCCTCCGCTTCCTACGCCCCCTGCTGGGGATGTGTTAACGAAAGAATTTTTCCTGAGTAATCTAAGCGAGACTCTTAATGCACAGACAATTAAAATGGAAGATAAATTTAGAGATAATAGAGAGGAGAGAAAAGAGGAAATAAAAGAAATGAAAGAAGAAATTAAAAGTGAAATAAAAGGACTTAAACAGGAGCTGTATGAGAAATTTGAGGCTAAGGTTGATAAAATTAGAGACGACATGCTGAGTCTTGTAACTGTATTAACAGAACATATTTCTGGAGTGGAAGATATTCTAGAGGTTCTTAATGATGCCAATGCTAACTTGACATTGAAAACAGAGGTGGTGGAACAAAAAGTGGAAAATGCTGAAAAAGAAATTATTATGATACAGTACCGACAAATGGAGTTCGCATTAAGAGTAAGGGGGCTGCGTGAGGAGAAACAGGAGAACCTGAAACAGATCCTATCGGAAGCTTTTGACCGCCTGATGGGAAGACCAGGGACCAACCAAGACTGGCAAATTGACAAAGCTTACCGCGTTAACTCCTGGCTGGCAAAGCAGAAGCAGCTTCCTCGAGACATCGTTATATATTTTACTACAAGAGAGCTTAGAAATATGGTACTGCAAGCGTCTTATAACACTAAGCTTCAAATTGGCGGTCAAGACCTGGCTGTTTTGAAAGAGATACCACCTCAAATGTTAAGAGCCAGGAGAGACTACGCTTTTTGGTCGAAGAACTCAGAAATCGTCAGATACAGTATAGATGGGATGCACCATTCGGCATCATATTTACATTTGATAAGCAAAGGTACCGCCTCAACTCTGTATGGAAAGCCCGAGATTTTTATTATAATATATTGAAGGCCGGACACCCTGCACCATCTGGACCTAGAGAAAGACCACAAGAAGGACAGGATAGACAGCAAACTACACAACCACCAGACAAGATGGAGCATCTCTCTTCTCTAGAAGTGCAAGGTGCTATGGAACCAAGACCTAGCCGCATGACTACTAGACGTATGGAGAAACAAGCTAAAAAGCAACAGCATCAACAATCATCGGCCATCGATCAAGGAACTACAATAACAAATCTGGAAGCAGTGGGAGGTTAAAGGTTAAACAGGCCGTGCAGGAAGCTCTAAAAATGCTTCAACCAACCAAAGATGACAACTAAGATTTTAACATGGAATGTCAACGGACTGAACTCTCCACAGAAGAGGAAGAAAATATTTCATTATCTCAAACAGTTTAAGAACGATGTAATTTGTTTGCAAGAAACTCATATCAAGTCAACTGATCAAAAATATTTGATCAACTCAAAACTTGGTCAACATTTTGCAGCTTCTGCTATGGAAAAGAAGAATGGTATAGTTGTATACTTAAGAAAAGATATGAAAGCTGAATTAATAGAAGCAGATCCCTTCGGAAGATATATTGCTTTAGACTTAATCTTAGAAGGGAAAAAGACATTACTTTTGGGAATTTATGCTCCCAATCAACAGCAAGATAGATTCTATAGAAATCTTCATGCTAAATTAGTACAGTGGGACTATAGTTCATGTATACTATTGGGTGACTGGAATGGAGTGATAGACACTAAGAGAGATAAGAAGATTTCCCGCCTAAATACCAAGATGCGAGCAAAGTTACCCAAATCTTTCTTTGACATTATGGATGATTTTGAATTGAGAGATATTTGGCGAGAAAGAAATGCAGAGGAATATGACTTCACTTTCTTCTCGGACAGGCATCAATCCCTCTCAAGGATTGATTTTATTCTAACCACTAATGATTTGCTTTCTAGGGTCAAGAAAACAAAGATTGCAGCTAGGGTCCTTTCGGACCATAACCCAGTTTGGATGGAGTTGGGAAGGGTAGTGCAGGCAAGAAGGTCTTGGAGATTGAATGAAAACTTATTTAGATATGAAAAGTATATTAATGATTGTAAAAAATTACTATCTGAATATTTTGTTTTGAATATGAATAAGGGTACATCTATGGAATTTGTATGGGACGCAAGCAAAGCGTATATGAGAGGAGTTTTGATGAATATAAATAAAACACATAGAAATAAGCAAGGGTTAAAACGAACAGAACTGGAAGAGGAAATTAAGAGAAAAGAGCTGGAGTTAACAATGAACACAGACGATACAAAGGTTAAGGAAGCTATTAACATATTAAATCTCAATTTGACATGTTGATCTCTGACCAGGTAGCTACTAATTTATTATATGCAAAACACAATACTTTTTGTAATGCAAACAAACCTGGCAGATGGTTAGCTTATCAGATTAGGAAAAAAAGGAAAACTCGAAATATATCTAAACTGATTTACAGAGGGAAGGAGGTGTTTCAACAGGAAGAGATTCAAAAGGCTTTCTGGGAATTTTTTACAGAACTGTATAAAGGGGATAAAATTAATGGTTTAGACATAGACAAATATTTAGACAAAGAGAAAATACCTTCAGTTAGAGAAGAACACAGGCAAAAATTGAATCAACCAATAACCTCGGGGGAAATCCTGCAGGTAATTAAGCAATTAAAGTCAGGGAAAGCACCAGGTACAGATGGCTTGACAGCGGTTTACTATAAAAACTTACAGTTAGAAATGGTAGAACCTCTTAGAGAATTATTTAATATGATTCAAACGGAAGGTAAAGTCCCTCCATCTTGGAAGACAGCGTTTATATCTTTGATACCCAAAGATCAAGATACTACTCAACCCAAAAATTATAGACCTATTTCATTACTGAATGTAGATTATAAAATTTTTACTAAAATATTAGCAAATAGGTTAATGTTGGTCACTCAACAATTGATACATACGGACCAAACAGGTTTTATACAAGGGAGACAGATGAAAAGTAATGTTAGATTAATTATTAATGCATTAGAATATTTGGGAAAGAACAACCAGATCCCTGCTGCGTTTATATTTTTGGATGCTGAGAAGGCCTTTGATCGAGTTAACTGGCAATTTCTGTTGAAGATACTGCAAAAAATGCAGATAGGAGATAATTTTTTACAGTCAATTAAAGCAATATACCAACAGCAAACAGCACAAATCATAGTCAATGGAAGTTTAACAGACTCTTTTCAAATTGGAAAAGGTACAAGACAGGGCTGTCCTTTGTCCCCATTATTGTTTATTATAACTTTGGAAGTATTGTTGAATAAAATACGGGGCTTGGATGGTTTAAAAGGGATCAAGATTAGGCAGCAAGAATATAGAGTCCGCGCTTTTGCGGATGATTTGGTCATAATATTGGAACAACCGCAGGAATCCAGTATGGTTTTAATGAATACGATTAATCAATATGGTCAAGTGTCGGGCTTTAAAATAAACTTAGGAAAAACCAAAATATTAGCTATAAATATGAATATTAAACAAAAGGAAGAATTAGGAGTGATGCTAGGATGTGAGGTAGTTAAAAAAGTCAAATATCTTGGAGTTAACATTTTAACTTCAAATGGGAAATTATATAAGCATAATTATGAACCACTTTGGCATAGCATACAGACAGAGATGAAAAAATGGGAGAAATTGCCCTTATCTTTGCTGGGTAGGATAGCGGCAGTGAAAATGAACATTTTACCAAAATTTTTATTTCTTTTCCAAATGTTACCTATACTTAAAAAAGATGCGAACCTTTTAGAATGGCAGAAGGGTATCAACAAGTTTGTGTGGGCAGGAAAGAAGCCGAGGGTAAAGATGAAAATAATGCAAGATGTACGTGAGACAGGAGGATTGAAACTACCTAATTTAAAACTATATTATGATGCAGTGGCATTATCTGTAATTAGTGATTGGATTCATTTAACCAATGATAGAATATTGAATATTGAGGGACACGATCTGGTATTTGGTTGGCATGCTTACCTGTTATTCAACAAAAAATTGGATAAGAATTTTAAAAGTCATATTTTAAGAAATGCTTTATTGCGGGTTTGGAAGAAATACCAATATAAATTAAATGACAAGATACCCATGTGGGCAATTCCTAGACACGCAATTGAAAATATGAATACAGCACAAAAACAGGACAGAATTACTTACAGACAGCTTCTTACCTCGGAAAGGGGGGTATTACAATTAAAATCTTTAGAGGTATTAAAAGAGGAGAAGGTAGTTCAAACATGGTTCCAGTATGGGCAATTACAGGCTAGGTGGAAAATAGATCAAAAAATTGGTTTTATTCAAGTTGAGGATAATCTGTTTAAACAAATAAGAGATCAAAGCTTAATGCATATAAAGAGGATATATAATGTATTAATACAGATGGATTCGGAAACAGAATTAGTTAAAGATTGTATGATAAAATGGGCTCAAAATATTGAGGAACCAATAATGTTGGATACATGGGAAAGAATCTGGGTAAGAAATGTGAAATTTACACAAGCTCAAAATCTGAGAGAAAATTTTTACAAGATGTTCTATAGATGGCATTTAGATCCTAAAAAGTTGGCTTCTATGTATCCGAATGTACAGCCTAAATGTTGGAGGTGTGGTTCTCTCGATGCTACATATTATCATATATGGTGGACCTGCCAAAAGGTTAAGGCATTTTGGATAAAAATATGGTGGGTCATGCAAAATGTTTTTAAAAGAAGGATAAAGTTTAGTCCTCAGTTATTTTTACTAGGTATATGTACTGACTTTACAGTGGTAGAGACCAATTTGATTCTGCACCTGATAACTGCAGCAAGACTGTTGGTGGCGCAATATTGGAAGAAGGAAGACTTGCCTACAATCCAAGAATGGACATTGAAAGTAACAAACTTAGCTGAAATGGCTAAAATATCGGCATATCTCAAAGATCATTCAAATGAGATATATAAACGAAACTGGAAAAAATGGATTGACTATATACAAAATAAATACGGGACTAAGAAATTCCAGTTAGCCTATGCTTAAGATCAGAAATGATTTAAACTGTTAAAAGTCAGTTCAGTAAGAAGAAGCTAAGGTCAATCTAGAATGTCATTAATTTCTTTATTTCTTTTTTCTCAATAGATTTTAGACTGTATTAGTTAAAAATCCATACCGTGTACGGGTTCTGGGAAGTCGGGGGGGGGAAGGAGGAGGGGGTGGGGGGGTGGAGGGAGGGAGGGGTGCACACAACAACAACAAAATTGTACTTCAATGTCTTAATGATTGACAAATGATGACATATTTGTGTGTTTTTTAAAGAAAAATAAAAAAGTTCTGTTCAAAAATAATTTAGACTATTTTGTTTTAAAATGAAGGATAATAATGAATCTATGTATATCTGATATAGGATCGGTGATATTATACATAACTCTTAGTACTGATGTATATTATAAAGATATCTTGTTGTTGATAAATAGTTTTAATAAGAAAGTAATGAAAAATCGGTATATATAGAGAGTATTTAGAATACTTTGTTTAAAAATGAAGGAATAACATTTTTGTTTGAATGTATGATGTACAAGGACAACAATGAACATAAGCATACTTGATGGATGATTGGCAGGATTATGCATAATTGAAAGTAGTGATGTATAAACATAAACAGTTGGTAAATTATTTTACACCGTAAAAATATTCAGAATGAGATAAGTGATTACATAAAGGTATATTGTTATTAAATAGACAATCAAGAATGCAAGGGAATTAGATTCGTTGAAAAGAAAGAAATATTAATCGTAATTGAATATATGTTGTACAATGAAAGTGAGGTATCTAGTTATATTAGACGGAAAATTTGTGATTGTATATGTAATTGAAAATATGGATGCACAAACGCTTGTAACCAAACGACATGCTTTATGTAATGGATAAGAATTTTTTATGATGTCTTTTATGTTTAGAAATAAAATAAAAAATCTTAAAAAAAAGATTACAAACATTTTCATTATAAAGAGTATTACATTGCTGGCTACATCTTGTTTCTTCCTGGGGAAAAAGATACAGGAGGGGTCAATGATGCAGCTTGATCATACAGGCAGTGAATATAGTCCATGTGTGGCCCAGCAAGCTGTATTGCTTCTGCTGCAAAGCACCCAATTTAGAACATAGTGAACATAGAATAACAGAGTTGGAAGTGTTAATGGCTTTTGGCAGCACACTAATGGTGGGTTTCAAAAAAAATTTGAACCTATTCTGTAAGTATAGCCTGTTTTGTGGGAGTGGCTTGGCGGTCATGTGACTGGGTGGGCATGGCCAACTTGTAAAATGTGGTGAAACTCCGTGACCCGACAAAAGCGCGAACATCATAAGCGCGCTGACAACACCGCGACACTAAAACCGCGATGTCAAAAGCGCGCCGACAACAGCGCGCCGACAACAGCGCGCCGACAAAAGTGCGATTTAATTTAAGGTAAGATTTACGGTTAGGTTTAGGTTTAGGGTTAGGGTTAGGTTTAGGGTTAGGTTTAGGGTTAGGGTTAGGGTTAGTTTTAGGGTTAGTTTTAGGGTTAGTTTTAGGGTTAGGTTTAGGGTTAGATTTAGGGTTAGGGTTAGGTTTAGGGTTAGGTTTAGGTTAAGGTTAGGTTTAGGGTTAGGTTTAGGGTTAGGTTTAGGGTTAGGTTTAGGGTTAGGTTTAGGGTTAGGTTTAGGGTTAGGTTACAGCGCGCTTCTGTCGGTGCGCTTTTGTCGGCGCGCTTTAGGGCTAATTCGTCGCTCATTCGTCGCGCAGTTTTGTCACCGCGCTTTAGACACCGCGGTTTAGTCAGGCGCCCTTTTGTTGTGCTCACATTTGTGGTGGAACCGTGAAACTCACTTAACAACACTCTTGCTCAGCAATCTAAATGTTGGCTCAGAAACTCTGGCATTTGAAGCACACAAGTTTTAAAGCTGTCAAGTTACAAGACCTTTGCACCACTAAACCTTTAGAAAAAAACCCTCAGGGGTATTCAAACTTGACAGCTTTAAGACTTGTGGACTTCAACTCCCAGAATTCCTCCTTCCCCCGCTCAGCTGCTATTGCCGGGGTGCCACCAGGACAAGCGAGGTTTGGGGAGAGACCTTCCCTCCCTCTCCAGAGAACCCATGCCGGGAGAGAAGAAGTGGGCTGGTTTGAATGATAGCTAATGGGCAGTTTAGTGGCCAGTGAATGCCTCCTTCACCCATTCAAGCAGGTGGAGAAAGAAAGGAGGTGCACATAAAGGCAAAGGAACTGCCGCTTGCTTCCTTCACACATTTGGGCAGTGGAGAAGGCGGGTGGGCAGGCGGGTGGGCAGAGGGTTGCCCTGCCTGACTGGTGGCTGGGACGACTGAGGTGGCATGTCTTGAGGAGGCTTGGTGGGTGCGAAGAGTGCCTGTCTTCTCTGGATGGGCTGGAGCCCTGGACGGCCATGCAACAGGTGCGTCTGGTGCTTGCGGAGTGAAGATGCGGTACTTGGAAGCAGTGATGGGCTTGTTTTCCAACCAGTTCCCGGCCCTGCAAAGGTTCCAAAAGTGCCTGGGCTCTGGGGCATCTCGCACTGCGCATACCGTTGCTGCCACCTCCACTCCCAAACGGAACTGTCCGTGCGCGTAGCCAAGGGCAAAGGATCCTGTTGCTTGCTTCCTTCATGCATTCGGGCAGTGGGGCTGCTCTCTTGCACGCCTCTCTTCTTTTTCTGAAGGCATGCGAGAAAGCACCTTTACTGCCTGAATGTGTGAAGGAAGCAAGTGGCAGGCTCCTTTGCCCTCGGCTATGCACACCTCCTTTCGTTCTCCACGTTCCTGAATGAGCGAAGGAGGAGATGGCTAGAAAAGAGAGTGCTGGAGAGGAGCTCTCATGGGGCGAAGAGCTTCTTGCTACAGGCACAGTCCACCTGCAGCTGTGAATGCCTGCAAGCAGCAGCTTCAGGCACCTGCTCACGGCTGACAGTCCTGTTTGGGAGCAGAGGTGGCAGCAGCCTGGAGCCCAGGAACTTTCAGAACCTTTGCAGCACCAGAGCCAGCTGGAAAACAAGCCCACCACTGCTTCCAAGTGCTGCATCTTCACTCCGCAAGCAGCAGACATGCCTATTGTGAGGCCATCTTGTGTTCCATCCCAGCTGGGGAAGACAGGTGCCCTTTGCGCCCGCCAAACTTCCCCAAGACATGCTGCTTTGGTCGTGCCAGCTGCCAGTCAGGCCAGGGCAACCCTCTGCCTGCCCACCCGCCCACCCGCCCACCAAGCCCTTCATCCTTTGCTTAAACTCTCCGCTAGGTTTGGGGGCTTCTGCCTCTCATGCCATGCTTTGCAAGCATGGTGCAAACAGGCGGGGGGAGAGAGAGATCAAGCAATGACTGGGCAGGTGGAGGGAGTGAGCAGGGTGGCAGGTCAGGTCAGGTCAGGGGAGGAAGCGTTCCAGTACTGGGTCTCCGGAAGAAGGGGTCTGGGAAGGCACGCTAAATTTCACCATCTGGTATGGCCGTACCAGTCCATACTGGCTGAAACCCATCCCTGCAGCACACCCAGGCTTTCAATTAGCTTGAGCAGCTGCTCTTAGTTTCCCTCTCAGTTGCTGCATTTGCTTTGGGTTGACTTTTTTTAAAAAGGGGAATGACTATTTTAAGTTTTCTGCATTGTTTTAGTGATGCTTGGCACTGTCCTTTTTGAAAGCCTCTAGTGATGGAGCACCCACAACTTCTGAAGGCAAGGTATTTCATTAGTTGATTGATCTCACCCTTAGGAAATTTTTCCTTAGTCCTATGTTGCTTGTCTCTTTGGCTAGTTTCCATCCATTGTTTTTTGTGGTGTCTTTTAGTGCTTTGGAAAATAGATTGACTCCCTCATTTTTGTAGGAGCCCTTCAAATTTCCTGACAGAACAATTAATCAGTGGAACAACTTGCCTTCAGAAGTTGTAAATGCTCCAATACTGGAAGTTTTTAAGAAGAGATTGGACAATCATTTGTCTGAAGTGGTGTAGGGTTTCCTGCCTAAGGAGTGGGTTGGATTAGAAGATCTCCTTCTAATCCTTTCCAACCATTCTATTCTATTCTATTCTATTCTAAATATTGGAACCGTGTGATTTTATTGTGCTATTTTATTGTAAATTGGACTAAGGAGAAATTTCCTAAGGGTGAGATCAACCAAGTTGGCCACAACCACCCAGTCACATGACCCATTTCCCACAGAAAACACAGGGACCCACAAAACCTGGGTAGGTGTGGTTGGGGTTTTTTCATGTGACTGGGTGGGAGTGACATTGAATTGGTCATGACCACCCACTCACATGACCACCCATCCATGCCCACCAAGCCACACCCACAGAACCGCTAGTAAAAAATTTGAATACCACCACTGGTTTTAGTGAAGACTGTTAAGACTTCCCCCCCCCCTCACTGCACAACTAATTGTGCAATCAAGTTCATGCCAGGGGATAAACTACCAAAACCTAAGATGTAGTCCATCACTCCCAAAGCAACGAAGGAGTTGAGAATGTACATTGATGCCATGCCAACTTAGTGCATGGCTTCATCCAGCCCACAAAGTCCAAAATAGCAATAATCTTCAAAGAAAATAAAGACTGGGGGAGGGGGAGGGGGATGAGACTTTGCGTGGATTTTCGTAGAATTAATGTTGTATGCATGGAGAATACCTACCCTCTCCCCCTCATGAAGGACATGCTGAACTACTTGTCCAAGGGCAAGATGTTCACCAAATTGGACTTAAGAGAAGCCTACTATCATATAAAAATTAAAGAGAAAGATAAATGGAAAACTGTCTTCAACTGCCCACCCAGTAGCTTCCAATTTAAAGTCATGCCATTCAGCCTGCAAGTAGTCCCAGCAGTGTTCATGCAGCTAATCAATGAGTTGCTACATGAGCACCTATATAAAGAGATCCTCATTTACCTGGGTGACATTCTCATATGCAGTGAAACCCTTGAGGAACATGTAAAGCTAGTATGCAGGTGCTGAAAAATCTCATCGCTGCCAAGCTTTATGCAAAGTTGTCAAAGGGTGAATTCCACAAAACTTCCCTAAATTACCCAGACTACAGGATATTCAGTGGAGGGGTAGAAATGGACCCAGGGATAGTAAAAGCAGTGCTAAACTGGCAGTCCCCACATACCCACAAACAGCTTCAGAGCTTCCTGTTGTGGCCTGCCAGCGATCAGCAGAGCTGGCAGCAGATTCAGACAATGAGGAGGTTGGAAGGAACATGGGACAGTCCTGGAGTCTGGCGAAAGCTTGGACAAGGGCTCTGTGTCAGAGGCAGAGAGGAGACCAAGGCCATTTGGTAGTTATTTGCTGCCTCTGGAGCTTCCAGAGTCTGATATCAGCGAGGCAAAAGAATAGTGGGTGCTGTTTCCAGTTGCACATGCACAGAGCTGCCAGAAGGCAAGAACAATTAAGAAAACAGGGTGGACTTGGGAGCAAGGCTTGATTGGCTCCTCCCATAAGACATAAAAGTGGAGCAAATGGGACATGAGTTTTTGCAGGAAGCAATTAGTTATCTGGTTGGCTCAAACTTAGAAAAGTTCTGTTTGATTCTGTACTAAGTTTGGCCTTGCTCTGCATTTGGCAATTAGGTTTCTGGCCGCATTCCGAGGCAGATAAGCTGCGTGTTTATTAACATTCCCCTGAACGACTGTGGCAACTCGAGCAGACATCTGTTGGAACCTTCACAGACTATTTGTGAAGCCTTGTGGACTGTTAATGACCATAATTTACAGCCGTCTAAATAAAAGAAGGTTTTTGGGACTAAGATTGTGATTTATGCTTTCTCAGGAAGCCTAGGTCAGAACACTTCCTGAGATTTGGCAACTTTTACAGGCAATTTATCCCGACGTTTGCAGAAGTCACCCTGCCCCTAATAAAGCTGTTGAAGATGAGGTTTCCTCTGACAATGCAAAAGCTGAACCAGCCACTCGCATGGACAATGGGCTGTCAAAAAGACTTTGAAAATGTAAAATGACTATTTGTCCAGGAACCGATCCTTCAGCATCTAGATCCAGAGTGACAGTTTATCATCCAAGCCGATGCCAGCAATGTAGCCATGGCAGCATTACTCCTATAGAGGGACCCACAAGGACAACTCCTGTCCTGTGCCCATGTGTCCACAAAACTCACTGACACTGAAAGAAGGTGGGCCATTTGGGAGGCCTATGCAGTCCGGTGGGCCCTCCTCTCATGGAAACATTTCCTGGAAGGGGGAAGATGATTTTTGAGATCTGGACTGAAGGCTCTGAAAACCCATAGGAAGCTGTCTCCCAAACAGGTCCAATTGGCATAATACTTCAGATGCATCAAATACATCCCAGCAGGAAAAAAAACATGATGCCCTGTCAGTGGTGGGATTCAGCCAGCTCGCACCACTTCGGAAGAACCGGTTATTAACTTTCTGAGCAGTTTGGTGAACTGATTGTTGAAAGAAATAATTAGGGGAGAGAACCGGTTGTTAAATTATTTGAATCCCACCACTGTGCCCTGTCAAGAAAACCCCAATTTGAAGCTGCAGGTAAGAAGTCGTCCATCATTCCCCACACATAGCAAGCAGTACAGGTCATCACCAGAAGCTAATCTCCACCCTCCAGGCCTTCCGCATAGCCCTTAAAACCTGGCTGTTCCGACAGGCCTGGGGCTAAAGACTCGTTGCCCCACTCGAATGGTATGACTGTTGTGCTTTTAACTGTGTATGGTTTTATGTTTTTTTTGTTATTTGTTTGTATTTCCCCTCCCTTGAGTTGTGAGCTGCCCTGAGTCCCCTCAGGGAAAAGGGCGGCATATAAATAAATTAAAACTAAAACTAAACTAATCCAGATGTCCACCCAACCCCAGCTGAGACAAGCTGACAGCTGCACTAAAAACTGTCCTTCCCACTGACCCTTGGTTCACAGACAATAAAGATATCCTGATCATAAGGGATGGGCTACCCTGGGAGGAATCCAAACTATATGCCCATGCAAGCATGAGACTGGAGGTGCTGCAATGCAGCCATGACTCAAGGATGGCCAGTTACTTCAGATTCCTGAAAACCCTACATCTAGCTAGGCAGCAATTCTGGTATCCAAGAATGAAAGTGGATGTAGAGGACTACATGAAGAGCTGTGTCACCTGTGCTGCCATGAAAATTAGACCAGGAAAACCCTCTGGATTCCTTCAACAAGTAGCAAGTCCCAGCAGACCTTGGGAGGAAATTGCAATGGATTTTATTGTCGAGCTCTCAAACAGTAGAAGAAATACAGTGATTTAGACAGTGATAGACTTATTTTCCAAGCAAGCTCACTTCACTGCTCACTTGGGGTTGCCTTCTGTGAAGAAGCTAGTTAAGATGTTCATCAAACAGATTTACAGACTGCACTGAATAACCCGAAGGGTCATCTCAGACTGAGGAGTCCAGTTCACAGCAAAGTCCTGAGAGCCTGAGAGAATCCTGAGAACCGTTGGATCCAGTGCAGTGGTGGAATTCAGCCAGCTCGCACCTATTAGGGAGAACCGGTTGTTAACTTTATGAGCAGTTCGGAGAACCGGTTGTTGGAAGAAATCTCCTTTTGTTTTTTTCTACTTTACAAGGCTAATCCTGTAAGGGAGGCAGGAAGGAAACATTCTGGTGCTGTTTCTAGCCTAATCTTTATTGCCCTCCTTACAGAAACTGCCTCTCTGGTTAACCCTAATTACATTGTAACAGCTAACGTGAAGCGCCCATCGACCTGAGCGATATTGAGTTGGCCACACCCAAACAGTCACATGGCCATCGCGCCCTGCCTACCCAGCTGGTCATTAGAGCAGAAAAACGGTTGTTAAATTATTTGAATCCCATCACTGATCCAGTGGTATATTCCTCTGAAGTCTGGTACTGGTTCAGTGAGTCTGCTACCTAGCGGCGCTTTGCATGAGGGCATGAAGTATGCCCACACAGCACTGAAAAAAGGAATATTTTGAAGCCTTTTGAATCTGGGAGCTGGGGCTTGGTGGCACAATTTTGCGCTGATTCAGCTCCTTTCTCCAAGGCTGATTCCAATAATTATTAATAGGGATGAGAAATCCAGCCCTCAGACTCTACTTTGTGACTTGCCTCAGGGTTTTGTACTCTTTCCATTCCTTTTTAACATCTACAAGAAGCCTCTTGGTGAGATCATCTTTCATCATAGATTGGTGGGTTGAGTTATGATCAGTATGCTGATGATAGTTCTATAACTGTATGTAGATCTGTATACCCAATAGCAATAGCACTTAGACTTATATACCACTTTACAGTGCTTTACAG
Source organism: Thamnophis elegans (assembly GCF_009769535.1). Taxonomy (NCBI): domain Eukaryota; kingdom Metazoa; phylum Chordata; class Lepidosauria; order Squamata; family Natricidae; genus Thamnophis; species Thamnophis elegans. The sequence continues at coordinate 85,579,787 of NC_045558.1, read as the reverse complement.
CCCCCTCTAAACCCAAGTATGTTTTTGCTGTTTTCTCATAATGCTTGGAGGCTGTGGGGACCTGGATGAGGGAATGACTGGCATTGATTGAACTCAGGCAAGACCATTTGGGTGAATGGGAGTCCGAGATTTGATACTTCATCAACTTTAATTCTGGATGGATGGCACTGCCCCAGATAGATCTAGTTTGCAACTTTGGGGTTCTTCTGGACTTGTGACTCTTGCTCAAAGAGTAGCTGGCAATCCTGGATAGGAGACCCTTTGCATAACTGGATTGTGCACCAGTTAAGACTTTTCTTGGATCAGGAGTTCCTGTGCTTAGTCATCTCACGACTGAACTATCCATGCTGTAATTGAGTGAAGGTAATTGATTGACTAACAGCAGATCCCACCACCACAGACCCACCCTCATCCCACCTTCCCTATCTTTTAATCCGGCTGTTGTACCTAGCTGTGTGTTGTTTCCTATTTGTATTGTTATCTTGCTTCCACCATAACTACCGTATTTTTCAGAGTATAAGACAAACCTATTTCCCTCAAAAAAAAAAAAAAAAGGGCTGGAAATCTGGGTGCGTCTTATGAATACAGCATTTTTTTGCCTCCCGAAACCCCTCCCCTTCAACAAAATGGCCAGGCATTACCTTATGGAGGCTTTCAGAGTGCTCCTGGGGGCTGGAGAGTGCAAAAATGAGCAAAAAACAGGCCATTTTTTGCTCAATTGTACTCTTCCCCCCAGCTCCCAGAAGCACTCTAAAAGCCTCCATAAGACTATGCATGCAATTTTCTTACCAAAAATGGGCCTGTTTCTGTGAAAAATTGGCCGGTTTTTGCTCATTTGGGGGGGCTCCTCCAGGAACAATCTGCAAGCCTCCCCCCCAAAGGTTATTCATGCCATTTTAAAAGAACAAGCCCATTTTCGTGAAAAACTGGCCGTTTTCAGGAGGTTTGCAGAGTGATAAACTTTTTTTTTCCCTTTCGGAAAACTCTTTAGTTAGAGTTATTGATGAGAATTACATTGATCAAGTGCTGTGCCAGCAGAAACAAAGTCTTAGATGCTTCAGATTGTCAGCAATTTCCTTCTCTAGCACATGGATAAATACACCTGGAAACATCTACCTACCTACCTACCTACCTAACTACCCTCTCTCTCTCCCTACCTACCTACTCTCTCTCTCTCTCACTCTCTGCCCCTACCTATCTACTGTATTTCTCTCTTTTTCTCTCTCTATCCCTTTACCTACCAACCTACCTACTCTCTCTCTCTTCCTTCCTATCTACTGTATTTCTCTCTTTCTCTCTATATATATATCCCTTTAACTACCTACCTATCTAACTACTCCCTCTCCATCCCTCCCTCCCTCCCTATTGTATCTATCTATCTATCTCTCTCTCTCTCTCTCTCTCTCTCTCTCTCTCTCTCTCTCCCCCTCTACCTACCTACTTACCTACTTTTTTTTTAAATTTGCCTCCTCAAAACCTTGGTGCATTTTATACTAGGAAAAATACGGTAGCTAAGAAGCCTTCAGCCTCCACCCTCAGGTCATCAGTGTTAGTTTGGTCTAATCTGCAGCAGAATGCTATGATTTCATAAGTATTAAAATCACCCCAACTTGCTGGCTTCCTGTTCTGAACCGTATAGCACCACCAGCTTTACAAAGACAAAATGCACTAGTAAGAGAATACCCAAAAAAGTATGAACAACTCACTCATATCAGTGCATGCCAACTTTCTTCATGCTTTAGGCAGAAGACTCAAATCCAAGAAACCCACACTGGTACTCATATTAACATTTGTCCAACAACTTTAACATCAATTCCCAATGAAAAACCAAATGGGTCATTGATCTTCCAGATGTAGGAAGCCATATAAATTATCCCATAAAAAAGGTGCCAGGCTTTGAACTATCCCATCAACATTGGACAATCCTGAATAGGACTGACACCTCACACATTGTTTGTCAGCACTCTCTGTATAAATGGGAATAATATCTAATCTAATAATATTAGATCTAATATCTGAATTTTTTAATATAAAAAATGCTGCACTTCAATGATTTGGTGGCCTAGACATTGGTATTTGAACATAGATCTTTTTAACATTTTTATTTTTTGTGCTTCACTAATCTATGTGAAATGATAATATATATTGCTAGTCCAGGTATGATATGCCATGTGCTAATTAAATAAATTTTTTATTTATTTTAATATTGTAAGATGCCAAGAGCAACCCTTAGATAAAATGGGTTGCCAATTACTTTTATAAATAAAAAATAACATAAAAAAAAAAAAGATAAGATACAGATCATCTGGGAAGAGATGTTCCTAATTAGGTCATTTGGGATGAGAAATGCCAATAGTCTGTTCAACGCAGCTTCAAAGAGATCACTGTCATCACTGTCTGATAAAAAGTCAAGTGAGAGGGGAACAGAGGTAGTTTGATCCTGATGCTCGCAATGTTTCTCATGACACAATGCTTTATCAGGCAAGACTTCATTAAACATTTCTGAGTTATCAGTCGGAATTCTGGATTTGCTTTCTAAAATTAAGTAGGTGAGGAGGTTTTCTAGTTTGACCTGTAACTCTTGATCCTCCTCTTCACTTTCTGCTATTTTTGTTTTATGATCCACCTGTTGCAAATTGGCTAATGTATCCAGGTTCTCCATCAGGTTTTCAACAGACTGCGTCGTAGTCACAAATTCATCAGGAATTAATTTTCTTAAGCTGGCAAATTGTTTCCTGTTTCCTGCTTTCATTACTTCATCTTGCACAGTTCCCCAAAGTTCCTCTTTCTCTGCTCAGAAAGAAGAAAAAGAAGGGAAAAAAGAAACAGGTAAGCAAATGCTATGAGTGGAACAGGTAACTGAATTTGTTGGATATTAATCAGTTTATTCAATTAGTATTAGATATGGCTTACAGTTCAATCTGGTATCCATTTACTAATTGGATTAGTTCCAATTATTCTTAAGAAGACATATATCAGATTACACAAAAGATGTTTCATAATCAGCACATTTGGATGATTAGATGATATCCTCCTCCACGTGAAGAGAACGTGCTAAAAATATGGGTTGTTTAGCTAACACAGAAATTTGTGGGGACAATCTACTTGAAAAGTAGAACCATATAGCTACCCATGGTGGTATTTTAATTTAAACAGAAAGTTGTGTTTTCCACAGATAATATGTGGTTATTACATAAATCATAGATTTCATTCATGGATTATACCAGTTTTCTCCAACATGGAAACTATAGATCATAGAATTGCTAGGTAATGGCATAATCAAGTGTCCCTCGAAAAGAGACATCATCAAGTGTTTCTTTGAAAGGAAGAAAAGCAGTTCAGACTTCTCTAGGAAAAAAGGGCCCAGTGTTGGTGATAGGAGAATCAGTCTCGGGAGGAAAAAGATCAAAGATGTGACCGAGAACCTTATTAAAATAATCTGTCCCACAGATTACCACCCCTTTCTTCTTCTTCACATAGGGATGAATGACAAGACATGAACCTAAAAACAATATTGAGAAATAATGAGCACTAGGCAAGAAAGTTAAAGAGTTAGGAGCACGTGATGTTTTCATCTGCATTTCCAATAAGGGAAGAACAAATGTTAGAAATGAAACACTGTCTTAAGAATTGGTACTGCCAAGAGAATTTTGGATTCCTAGACCATGGTCTGCATTACCTAGATGAAGAGCTTTTGGCAGGGGATGGGCTGCACCTCACAAGAACTGGGAAGAATATATTTGAAAACAATTGGCTCAATTTATTGGACAGCTTTAAACCAAAATTGAGGGGGAAGGGTGACCAATCCTCAGGATCTTTAGGACTATTCCCAAGCATAAACCCCAAAACAAGCAATCAAACAATGATGTAGCAGGTGGTGGAAAAGAAGAAAGATATAAAATTAGGATGCATATTCAGGGTAAGCCATAAAGGACTCAAATGCCTATACACAAATGCTCAAAGTTTGGGGAATAAAAAAGGCATACTTGAAGTACTAGTACATGAAGGCAAGTATGACATAATTCCAAAACTTGGGATGAAATTCATGATTGGAATGTATTGATGGAAGGATACAAAATGTTCAAAAGAAACAAACCTAATAAAAGAGGGAGTTTCATTATACATAAGAGATCACTACATCTCTTCAGAAAAGCACCCAACCAAGAATGGAAGCCTCCTAGAATGAATATGGGTCAATAAAAAGGAATGACATTGCCATAGGTGTGTATATACCTATAAAAGAGCTTACTTTAACAAACTTAGAGTTTGGAAAGGATTCCATGGATGAAAATTTTAAACGGGAAAACAACTCAATAAGCTTGGGAAACTTTGAAAAATATGATTATAAAAAGCCCAATCCAGCTCAATAGCACTGGAAAAGAAAAACAAGAAATCCAAGAAAAACCAGCATGGTTACACAAAGAACTCTTTAATAAACTGAAAAATAAAAATAAATACAAAAAATGGAAAGAGGGGCACACAACTAAGGCAGAATACCAATAAACAGAATATGATAAGGCAGTAATGGGCAGTAGAGAGAAAACAGTTTCTTAATTCATTCTTTGCATCTGTCTTCATGCAAAAAGATAATACAGTCCAATGTACCAAAAACTTGGAATACAAATTAAAATAAGCAAGAAAATGGTAGGAGAACACCTGTCCTCTCTAGAAGAGTTAAAATCACCAGGACTTGATTGATTGTCTCATAGCGTCTTGCAGGGTCTGGCAGATGTGATCTCAAAACCATTGAATCATATATTTCAAATATCTTGGAGGACCGGGGAATTACCAGAGAACTGAAAAAACTGATACGGTTTCCAAATATATATACATGGGACAGATCCAGGAAACTATCAACCAATCAATCTGGCATCAATACATGGGAAGATCTCGGAAAAGATAAGCAAGCAACAGATCTACAAACACTTATAAGCAAGCAAAGTTATAACCAGAAACCAACACGTTTGCCAAAAACTAATCATAGAAACAAAAGGATTTAACTATTACTTCTTGGTAAGCTAAAAAAAAATGTGGGATACGCAGCATCAGATGAATTTATAACTGTCTGACATACTGCACTCAACGTGTAGTCCTTAATGGAACTACATCCATTAAGACGGTGGTACACAGTGGGGTATCCCACGGTTCTGTTTTAGTACCAATACTCTTCAATATTTTTTCCAATATTTTCATAAATGATTTAGATGAGGTAATAGAAGGGGGGGGCTCATGAAATTTGCAGATGACACTAAACTGGCAGAGAGAGCCGACACCCTAGAATATAGGCTCAAAATTCAGGTGGAATTTGACAGACTTGAACAGTGGGCCCTATCCAAATAAATGAAATTCAAAGTAGAGAAAAGTAAGGTTTTATATTTAGGCAGGAAAAATCAACTGTACTGATAAGATTAAGTGAAACCTGGCTCAATTACAGTAGCTGTGAGAGGGATCTTGGAGTCCTAGTGGACAATCATTTAAATATGAGCCAGCAGTATGTGGCAGCCATCAAAAAATCCAATACAATCCCAGACTTCATTAAAGAGGAATATAATCAAGGTCACGTGAAGTACTAGTACCACTTTATAAAGTCTTTGTAAGATCGCACTTAGAATATTGCATCCAGACTTGCTGCAGTGACGTCACTTCCATGTGGACGAAGGAATGGGATCTCCGCTAGCTTTGCTCGAGTTTCTGTGGTGAAGATCCTGGAAAAGGACGAGTTGAACCTGGAGGAGAGAGGGGGAGCCTGGGGCCGAAAGAGCAACTTTCAAGCAACTTCCCTATCCGACAAAGGAAAACCGCTTGAAATCACCGGAGAAAAAATTAACCTTTCTTCTTGGGTGGTGACAGCCACACATGAGGGAGAGAAGATAGCAACACAGCAGGGGTGGGTTTCAGGCAGTTCGCGGCGGTCCCCGCGAACCGGTTGGTTGGCGAACCCGGAAGTAAGTAACTTCCGGGAACGCCGAAGGATCCACCCGCCCGCCCGTGTTTCTTACCCGGTTTTGATGAGTTCTGCACTCTACATGGGGCAGCCCTTGAAGTGTATTCGGAGACTTCAACTCGTCCAGAACGCAGCCGCGCGAGTGATTGTGGGTGCACCTCGGTACACCCACGTTACACCTATCCTCCTCGAGCTGCACTGGTTACCGATCAGTCTCCGGATACGCTTCAAAGTGCTAGTCGTAACTTATAAAGCCCTTCATGGTATTGGATCTGGGTACTTGAGAGACCGCCTGCTGCCAATTACCTCCCACAGACCCATTAGATCTCACAGGGTTGGCCTCCTCCGGGTTCCATCTACTAGCCAATGCCATCTGGCTACTACCCGGGGGAGGGCCTTCTCTGTGGCAGCTCCAGCCCTCTGGAATGAACTCCCCGCAGGGATTTGGACCCTCACCTCTCTCCAGGCCTTCCAAAAAGCCGTCAAAACCTGGCTTTGCCAGCAGGCCTGGGGGTGATGAGTTCCCTCCCCTCCCCTCTTGTATGGTTGTGTGACTCTTGCTTATTTTAATTATCTGTATTTCGTTTTATGTTCCCCTTTTTCCCCTTTTGAATTGTTAGCCGCCTTGAGTCCTCCCGGAGAAGGGCGGCATACAAATAATAAAATTCTATTCTATTCTATTCCACGCATGCGCAGAACGCATACAGTGCCTGCGCGATCCTCCAGGAGCAGCTGGAGCATCGCACAGGCGCTAGTACGCATGCGTGCACTGCGCGCGTGCACGAGGACACCACCGGCCCCGTTCCAACCGAACCAGTTGGAATGGGGCGAGAAACCCACCCCTGCAACACAGCAACATTGGTGAGAATAAGTAAAACAACTAAACTAAAACGATGTAAATTCTACTAAAAACTCTTTGAGCTAGAATTTCAAAACTTTGAAGCGAGCTGGATACAGCTCAATATCGACACTTATAAGGAGGGCTGAAAGCACGTGATTTCCTGTAGCAATAGAAGACTTGGAGTGACTTGAGAACGGAACGGAATAGGCAAAGGAGGAGAGAACTGTTGGAGAGATTTGGGAAATAAACAGAAATTGGAGGAAGATAAATCAGTGACAACAGCGAAGAAGGAGAGAGAAATACTTTGGAATACTTGAGAGAAAATAACGGATGTTTGAAGAGCGGGGGGGAAAAAGCCTACATGACAGAAGAGCAACACCGCCATCTAGTGGAGAAAGAAATAAGAACTGAATAACAATATATAGAACAAATCTGCTGATGCAACCTGATGAACTATCTGTGATACTCTGAAATTATCAATATTATATATAGATGACATATTATATAATATATAAGAATTAAAATTAAGGATCTATTAGCCTAAACATACTGTATACCTTGAGAATATAAAAATAATAATAATAGTAATATAGTGTTGAAGTAGGGGATGATAGTTTGCAATTAAAGAGACGATATAAGATTATATACTAAATCAAATCAAGAACGTGTTACGTTAAATATATTGAATATTGCATGAATATTGTGTGGATTGACTTACATACAAACCCAAATATATAAAAATTAAGATGTTAGATTATAAGATTGAATAATATTGAATTGAATTGAAATGTACGGGGAAGAGGGAAAGTTCAAAGATTGAAGGCGCTGGTAAGAGAGTGGAAACAGGCAGTGGGCAGAGAGAAGTATATGTTATTGTGGGGAAAAATTGTAAGGAAATTAAAATAAAAAATGACACGTACAACAACAACAATTAGTAAAATGAATAGGAAGGCAGCATCCAATCCAGCACCAGCAACGTCTTCACCCTCAAACCAGCATACAATTGAGAGCACACTTGGTCTAGAGAAAGCGAGCTTAACAACGAACCTTCAGTGTATGCAAGATGCATTAGCAATGATACAAGAAACAATGCTGAAAACACAAGAAAAAAATACAAAAACACAAGAGACAATTACAAAAATCACAAAGAAACTAGGAGAAATCATGAAGAAATTAAACTAGAAATGGGAGAAATGAAGATTAGAAGAATAGATGATAGAATAGGGAAAATACAAAGTGAAATAACAAAAAATGAACAAAAAATTCAAAAAGTAGAAACAAAGGTAGAAAAAAAGAAGAGAATAGAGATGGTAGATGAGAAGTTGACTACACTAAACAGACAATTGGGGGGGGGAATACTGTTTTTGGAACTCAAAAAAGCTGGCTTCTTTCTGCACTTTCAAAATATAGTAGAAGAAAAGGAGGAGGATTTAGGGGAAACAATCACAGAAATTGTTGTGAACATATTACAAAAAAAAAAACAAGAAACGAGAAGGGACATAGACAAGTTGTATTGAATCCACACAAATTATGCCAGGAGACAAAGGCTCCCAAAAGAAATCCACATATGCTTTACTAGAAAATTGGTAAGAGATGAAGTATATAAGAAAGTGAGAGAAGAACAAATAACCAAAAAAGGAAGAGAGATACAAATCCTGAGACAAATCCCGAAAATAGTGAGAGACCAGAGAAGAGAATATCAGTTCCTTACATAACACTAATAAGATACAATGTAATGTTCAGATGGCTCACACTAGAGGCAGTGATGATTACCTGACAGGATAAAAGATCTAAAACAGTTGAGAAAGCACATGAGTTCTTTAACATCATTTCACCACTGAGGAAGAACAAGAAAGTAAAGAGGAACCAGAGTAGAAATCAAGAAGAACAGTCAGTTGAAAATAGGGAGGAAGAAAGAGAACAAAGACATGAAAGAGAACAAATAGAACAAGAAGGTAGTAAAATAGGAATAGAGACAAGAAACGCAGGGAAACTAAGGGTGGCACACAAATAACACAATGGAACAAGAAATTAAGTCACTCTCAAATATAAATGGGTTAAACTCACCAGAAAAGAGAAGGCAAACTTTGACTAGATTACAAAAAATGAATATGGACATAGTATGCCTTCAAGAGGTACATATTAAAAACCAATATAGCAAACTACTAGATATCCAAAGTTAGGAAAATTATTTACAACACTAGCACAACAAAAAAAGAGGAATTGCAATATACATCAAAGAATGGATAAATGCAAAAAAATGTGCAGATGAAGAGGGGAGGATTTTAATAATAGAAATAGAAACAGAACAAGAAAAATTATTCTCACAGCAATATACACCCCAAATAAAAACAGAAAAGAATTTTACAAGAACATCCATCAAAAAATAACAGAAATAGAATATGAGGATATATGTCTTAATTGGCGACTTCAATGCTATAACAGATATCAATGATGACTACAAGACTAACAAAAGAAATAAGAAAAAAAAAGAATGCTACCATCTACCGTTTTCGAAATGGTGTAGGAATTGAGCCTGAAAGATGTATGGAGAGAAAGGAATATAGGAAACAAACAATTTACATATTATTCAAATCCCCACAAATCATGGTCAAGGATAGATATGATTTGGTCAACCCAAGAATTGAGAAGAGATACAGAACAGAGTGAAATAATGACAAACACCAGGGTGGATCAAAACCCAATACAAATAACATGGAAAGGACCAAAAAAGAAAAGAGATGGTCAATGAATCAAAGAATAGTGAAAGATAAAGAATATATAAAAATGATAGAAAGATAATTGCAACTTTTCTACGAAGTAAATAAGAAAGAAGAAACATCATTACAAAATCTATGGGATACTACAAAAGCTTTTACAAGAGGGTTGACAATAGCGTATATGGCAAGGAAAAACAAGAAACATTAGAGAAAGAACTTAAAGAATTGGAAATGGACCTGCAAAAAAACCCACAAGAATCAAAACTAAAGGAGAAAAAAGAACAAATAAAACACAAATTAAATTTGATGACACAAGAAGAGATGGCCCAAAAAATCAAATTTGCAAAACAAAACTATTTTGAAATTGCGAATAAACCGGGAAGGTGGTTAGCACACAAATTGAAAAAAGAAAAAGAAAAAAAGAAAAATACATCATTTACAAGATAAAGGGGAAACATTCAATACCAGAAAGAGGGAAAAATATAGTATAGAAATTTTTGAGACTCTGTACAGCAAAGAAAATATATTACAAGACAGTATCGAACAATACTTAAATACATGGAATCTACATGAAATTGAAGAAGAGAGAAGAGAAATGCTAAACAAAAAAATCACAGTGATAGAATTAAAGGAAGCATTGAAGAGACAAAAAAATAATAAAATGCCGGGCCCAGACGGTATACCTGTAGAATTTTATAAAGCCATGCAAGGGCAGACAGAAACAGTTATTTTAGACTTATTTAATGAAGCACTTATAGAAACAAAGTTATCAAAATCATGGAGGAAAGCATATATAACATCGATACCCAAAGAAGATTCAAACCATCAACAAATAAAAAATTACAGACCAATTTCTTTACTAAATGGTGATTATAAAATCTTTAAATCAATAATGGCAGAGCGAATTTAAAAAATATTAAATGAAATTATCCACACAGATCAAAATGGCTTCTTACCAAAACATCAGTTAAAAAACAATATGAGGGTAATTATAAATACACTAGAATATTATGAAGAGAATCTGGGAAAACAAGTTGCACTGGTCTTTTTAGCTGGCCAGAAGGCCTTTGATAACTTGAATTGGCATTTCATTATCACATAGTTAAAAATGATGAGATTTGGAGAAAAATTTATAAAAACGATAGAATCAATTTATTCGGTCCAGACAGCAAAAATAATAATAAATAGTGATACTACAGAAGAAGTTAAGATATGGAAAGGAGTGAGACAGGGTTGTCCATTATTACCTTTATTATTTATACTATCTCTGGAAGTTCTACTAACAAAAATGAGAAACAATCAAGAAATAAAGGGATTAAAAATTTAAAAAGAATATAAAACACAGGCATTTGCGGATGATATGGTATTCATATTAGAGGATTGATTAAAATCAGGAATTAAATTAATCCAAAAAATAGAGGAATAGAGGTAAGATAGCGGGACTTAAAATTAATAAGAACAAAACAAAGATCATTATGAAGACTTTTACTAAAAAAAAAGAGCAAGTATTAGAGGAAAACATGGGAATGCAAATAGCAAAAAGAGTAAAGTACCTAGGAATTTGGCTGACAAGGATATGCTCAACAATTAAAGAAGATAATTATGTTAAAACGATTCAGAAAATTAAGAAATATACCTGGAAAATTGGAGGAAACTACAAATATCCTTAATGGGAAGAATTGCCATCATTAAAATGAATATACTACTAAAAAATTTATTTTTATTTCAAGTGATGCCAATTAACCTAGGGAAATTTTTTTTCATAGACTTAAACAAATTAATCGCACAGTTTATTTGGTCAGGGGAAAAACCATGAATTAAATTAAAATTGTTACAAGACAGTAGAGAAAGAGGAGGATTTGGACTTCCTGATTGGGAGCTTTATTACCAAGCAGCACCTCTCACTTGGATAAAAGACTAGATCAATTTAAAAAAACAGATGATTATTAACAATAGAAGATTATAATTTGGAATTGAGCTGGCACACCTTTATTTGGGATGGGAAAGACAAGATTCATAGCTATTTACAAAAACATTTAATTAGAAAAGCTCTACTACAAACATGGTTAAAAATCAAAACAAAACATTACAATAAAATCCCAACCTGGCTGTGCACCATGGAGGCTCTGATATATCCTAACGTATTGGACATAAACAAGATAATAAGATATAAAGACATATTAGACAACCAAGAAAGACTAAAAACAAGGCAAGAACTGAAAGACGAGGGAATAGATATTGGCTGGTGGCCCTATTTACAAATACAGGCAAGGTATAAAAAAGATAGGGAAAGGGATGGATTCTATAAGGAGTCGCAAGAGCTGGATAAAGGTTTACAGGGAACCGAAGAAAAATTGATTAAAAAAATATATCACTACTTATTAAAATTTAAAATGGAAGAAAAAACTGAAAGGAACGATGATAACATGGGTGATAAACTTTGGGTATAGTATAGAATTGGCGGAATGGGAAAAAAATTGGGAAATAAACTACAAATTAACGATGGCAAACAGCTTATAGAGAGAACATGTACAAGATGTTCTACAGATGGCACCTTCTACCAGCGAGAATTGCAAAAATGTTCCAGGAGTGTTCATCTATCTGCTGGAAATGCAACAAACAACATGGAACATACTACTAGGGACGTGCAGTCACTGGAGGCAGAGGAGGCGGGGCCTCACCAGTCAAACGAGGAAAAGGAAAGAATTTTTTAAATAATTAAAAAGGCCAGGGTAGTTGCTGCCAGACTCCAAGTCACAGTGACTTTGAGTCTGCTTAGTGTTAACTGTAGGGGGAAGCTAGAGAACTATGTGCCTCCTTTGCATAAGGAATTTTTCGCCTTTTAAGAGTTAAGCAAGGGTTAAAAAGCGAAAAATTTCATATGCAAAGGAGGCACATGATTCTCCCGCCTCCTGATCTGGGAGCAGCGAATCATGCCTTGCAGTTGAGCGACTGCGCAATCTAGCAGCAGGAGCCTTGCTTGTAAAACGCGCCTGTGTTGGAAAAGTTCATGCTCCGAGCAAGTTCAACTCTCCAGCGTGCAAGTAAAGTTTCTTTGGTTTTTCCAACCTTTTACCATTATGTCTACGGAGAGGTTCTCAATCATTCAGATCTGCGCTTTTTCCAAAGGTGAGTGGACTTTCTGGGATCCCCCCCACCTTTCAGACATTTCTCTTCTCATGCAAGAGGATAGAAGAACCAAAAGCTTCATGGATGAGAAGCGAAACGTTTTCAAAGGGGGGGAAAAATACCCCAAGAAAATCAACTTGCCTTTTGGAAAAAAAAGCACTTTTGTGACCACTTCTTCTTGGGCTAATGTGCCTGGCATTTGGGGACTTTAAAAGGATGCATGTTTCTCTCTTGCATTCTTTATATTTCGCTACGTCCTTTGTTCAGTGTATTGGTATTTCCATTGTCTGATAACTGCCAGGACGCTTTTAATGTTTTGTTACAGCCGCCCATTCCAAAATGCGATAGTTCACATATTTTAAAGGAATAGTCATGGCAAAGCGAGAGGTTAGTCCACTTTAAGCTCCAAGGTGGGGTTTTGCTGTTTTTGAAATGCGTTTCTGTAATCCAGTGGGGCGCATCGTATTTCCCTCCCTGCCTGGGCAAATCATTAAACAGCGTTTTGTCAGTGTCAGCTGACAGGCTGCATTGTAAATGGTGATCGACTGCAAATGGATGAACCGTTAGGCCGGCGGTTGCTTTTCCCGCTGGGTTTGCTCAAAAACACATGGTGGTTTTTGGTTTTTTTTTGCTTGGCTTGGAATAGCGAGATGTACTTGGAAGGATGGCTGCTTCTATGCCAGAGGCAATCAGTTTGGGGGAGACTCAAGTTCACATTAAAAAGAATTAGTAATATATCGTTGCTAAGACTGGCCGCCCACAAAGGACCTCCCCAAACTTGTTTTGATGAGTGTGGGGCGACTGACGGTAGTTTGCGCTGGCCGCGCCCACTCAAACTAGCCTCAGTCACCCTGTGTTCAGCAAAGCAAGCCTGGGGAGGTCCTTTGTGGGCGGCCAGTCTTAGCCGCTTGCGCCTGGCACTGCGGCTGAAGTGAAGCCCCAAAGCCCCCGCTGCCACCAGAATATCTGCTGCCACCTCCTCCTCCTCCAACAGCTCAGAGCACCTGAGCTGGGCTCTGCGTTACCCCTGCCCCTTCCTCCTCCGATGTGCTTTTGAGGAGCCATGAGTCTGCGGGAGGGAGCGGGAGCAGGAAAAAAGGCCGCAGTGCCGGGCAGCAAATGTGGTGGTGCTGTTGGAGGAGGAGGAGGAGGCAGCAGCAGTTATTCTCATGGCGGCAGGGGCTCATCGGCATCTTCAGCGGCAGCCCTCCCCCCCCCCATGAATAAAGCAAAGTGGAGCAGATCCATGCAGATGACGTCATCGCAACATGACTGGAGGAGGAATTCTGGGAGTTGAAGTCCACAAATCTTAAAGCTGTGCCAGGGCTTCAGCGGGGGGTTTGCGCTTGCCTCACCGGCCATGAAGCTCACCGCATGTCACTGCATACTACCATATGTGGTGGACGTGCACAGCTGCGAAAAATTATTGGAAAAAAATAAAAGATTGTCTAAAGGAGATTGCTACACATCAAATTGCACTAAAACCTGAATTATTTTTGTTAGGGATTATAAAAGGAAATTATGGAAAAAATACTAGATACTTAATTTTACACATCGTTACAGCAGCGAGAGTTATATTCGCACAAAACTGGAAAAATAATTATATGCCAACAGAAGAAAATGTAATTAAAAAATATTGGAATGTGCAGAGATGGATAAGCTCATGAAAGAACTAAAAGAGGAAGACAAATCTGAATATTACTCCATATGGGATTTATTGTACAATTGACTAGAGGAAAAGAGAGGAAAAGTAGGAAAGCAAAAAAGAAAGGAAGAAAGATTAACAAAACAATAAACAACTACAAAACCGGAAAAGGATTAAAAGATTGAAATATGAGATAGTCTATAACAAATAAATATTACACAAAATGATGTAGTAAAAACTGTTATACATAGAATATATAGAAAATATAGAATGAAAAAAATGTATTAAATAATGTAAATGCACAAATATATAAAGTCATAGTTATAAAAGATTTAATATATATTATACAAAACAACATAAATGTAGTAAAAACTGCTATACATAGGACATATAGAATATTATATATAGAATGAAAAAAATGTATGAAATAATGTAAATGCACAAATATATGAAGTCATAGGTATAAAAGATTTATTTGTATAGATAAAACAGACACAACAGATAGGTAAAAAAATGTAATGTGTGGCAAAGATGTAAAGTTTGTACAAACAATAAAAAATTTTTAAAAAGAATACTGCATCCAGTTTTAGTCACCATATAAAAAAAAGATGTTGAGACTCTGGAAAGTACAGAAAGGAGCAACAAGGTGACTAGAGGGTTGAAGGCTAAAATAAAGAACAATTACAAGAATTGGGTATGTCTAGTCTATAGGTAGTCCTCGACTTACGAATTTAATGGAGCCTACCAATTACATTGGTAACTGGAAGATTCGTTAGAATGAATCCCATAAAATGAACATGAAACCTCCTGGCTTTCACCCACAAATGTGCACATTTGTTATCTCAGGGTGGGAATAGGCCACCTGCTTAAGACTACCCAAGGTTTTCCCCCCACTCACTGAGATACTTTATGCAATTGCTCCACTACTCCATCCTGTCACACTAGGTCATTTACCTTGCAAAGATCTAGCTAGCTCTCTCCTCCCCAGCTTCTCTGCGCCCAAGAGCACGGCCCCCAGAAGCTTTCAGTCTTGGCACTCAAAATGTTTGCAAGCCAATGGGATGCTTTGAGGCAGTGCGATTTCACTGCCTCAAAGCATCCCATTGGCTTGCAAATGTCTTGCATGGAAAATGGAAGCTTTGGAGGGAGGGCTTGATCTCATGGCCTGAAGTCCTGTGATATCACAGTGCCCAGTCACCACTCAAAATGTTTGCAAACTGATGAGACATTTTAAGGCAGCATGATTTCTCAAATAAAACAAGGCAGAGAGGAGACAGATCTTTGCATGGTAAGGGAGTCTGGCGCAGCAGGATATGAGGGAGGCAGCAATTGTTGGAAGTGGGAGGGGGGATAGGCAAGTTGAATGTTGCAGTGCCTCTGCGGTCATTTGTAAGGGTGAACGACTGCCGTGGTGCTGCAACATTCGTAATTATGGGACTGTCGTAAACACTTGGCTGTTATCATGTCACTTTGAATGGTCACTAAATGAACTGGTGTAAATCGAAGATTACCTGTAGTGAAAAGAAAGATTAGGAGTGACATGATAGCAATATTCCAATATTTGAGAGTTGTCACAAAGAAGAGGAGATCAATCTATTCTGCAAAGCCCCAAAGGGCAAGACAAGAAACAATGGATGAAACGTAATCAAAGAGAAAAGGAACCTAGAACTAAGGAGAAATTTCCTAATAGTGAGAACAATTAATCAGTGAAACAGTTTGCCTTCGAAGGCTTCATCACTGGAGGTTTTAAAGAAAAGACTGGGAAGCTATTTGTCTGGAATGGTATAGGACCATGATGGTGAACCTATGGCACATGTGCCATATGTGGCACACAAAGTCTTCTCTGTGGGCATGCGAACAGTCTCCCCAGCCCAGCTCTAATCAGATTTCTCCATTGCATTCCACTCAATTCCAACTTCTTCGCAAAAGAAAAAGATCCCCTGAAATTGGAATTGATTGGATGAAGTTTTTCACTTGCGCACTTCACAATGGAGAAGACAAGGTCTGGTCCTCCTCCTGAAGCCCATTATGATGCAAAGCCACAATCCGACCCTGCGTCGGCTCAGCTCGGCAAAAAAACCAGTTTCTTTTCCTGCAGAGCTGTCTGTATTGGGATTCCGCGCCGCCCTGGCAACAGGGCACTCGTTGGCCTTTGGACATCATTCCCACCATCCAGCACTAGTTCCGGGGTTCCTTTCCCCTGTGTGTGGGAGTAAGAAACAAAGGGAGGGAGGGAAAGAGATGATATTACAAATATATTTCCTTTTTATTGTTCCTAAATGTAATGTTTCAAAAGCAAAAAAAGTCACTCCAAAGGAGTCTTTGAGGGCTGAGCACCGAGAGGCACGGATTTCCTCCGTTTTTTTGTGTTCCCACAACATGCTGAAGTGAACCAAATGGGCCAGGGTCTCCCTTCCCACTAAGCAGCCCGCTAAGCAAACTCCGCCAAACGCATCTCCAAACATTTGGCTCGCGTGTCACTCCTGGTCAGCGCCAGTGGGGAAGGTATGCACCCTGTCTGCTCCGCTCTCACTGGCCAAAGGAGGGGCTCCACGCCACCACCTCCCAGCCAGAGTGCCACATTTCTTTGCTTGCTGGTCACCTTCAAGGAGAGAGCTGTGCTCAGGCTGTCCAGGCCCCTGCCACAGCATGAGAGAGAATGGGGGGAAGGGTGTGTGTGTCCTCAACAGGATCCAAGGTGGAGTTGTCTTATTTTGTGTGAATGTCTAATGCTTGGCTTTGCCTGCCTGCCAGCCTTCACTCCCCCTCCATAGCCCAAGTGGTTGGAGTCACACATGAAGCTGGATAGGAGAGCACAGATAGATAGATAGATGATTGATAGATAGATAGATAGATAGATAGATAGATAGATAGATAGATAGATAGATAGATAGATAGATGATAGATAGACAGACAGACAGACAGACAGACAAGACAAGACAAGACAAGACAAGACACAGAGAGAAATAAAGGGAGGAAATGAGAGAGAGAAACAGGCAGAGAGGGGGGAGGGAAATAGAGAGAAAGGGAGACAAAGCTAGAGAGGGAGGGAAAGAGAAAAAGAGAGGGAAAGAGAGAAAAAGAGGGGGAGGGAAAGAGATAGGGAGAAAGAGAAAAAGAGGTGGGAAGAGAGAGGGAGAGAAAGGGGGGACAGGGGGGAGGAAAAGACAAATGATATTACAAAAAATTTTATTTTTTATTGTTGCTAAATGTAATATTTCAAAAGTAGAAAAAATGAAGGGGCATAAAAAGCATTTATCAAGTTTTTCTTAGAACAATTAGCTGAACTGCATTGTTTATCATTATTTTGCGTAGTAAAACCTCAGTATTCAAGTTAAATTGCCATGTTGGCACTTTGCGATAAATAAGTGGGTTTTGGGTTGCAGTTTGGACACTTGGACTAAAGGTTTTTCCACTACTGGTATAGGATCTCCTGCTTGAGCAGAGGATTGGACTAGAAAACCTCCAAGGTCTTTTCTCCTGCTTTTGAACTTGTTCTGTATTCTTTACACTTTCTGAACTTGATCCACAAAAGTGTTACTCTGTTCATCAATTACCACTGCATGCCTCAAGAATGTAAGATTATCATAATGCTGAAATTCATCTCTGACATCCAAACTCTCAAACAACTCACTATAGCCCTGTCAAGAAGCAAAGAAAGATGCTGGCAGCCCTAACTAAAAGCATGTTTTGATGGTGAAAAAGTGATGTTAGGATATATCAGGTCACTAGATTTGGGATAGTCAGGCAGGTTGAAGAAACTTGCAAAGACAGCTATGCCTCTTAGTACGCACCCTTGTTTCCTGATGAAAATGTCATTAACAGATATGATGTTTCCTATTTAACACTTTAATATATTAAAAAGAATCATAAGTCTCAAAACAGGAAAGAGCCTAGTAACTAGGTAGTTAGGTGGCTCTTTTCTTAAATAGATGGTGGTTTAAGACGTATGATCAAAAATGTATTATAGGCCAATGGGACAGTATTGGTATGCAAATCATCATATTTCATAAGATATTAAAATAGTTACTTTCATTTATTTCTATTTCAATATTCCAGAAAATGCCCAACATAATAGTTCAACATACCTCAAGGTACCTTAACATGTACCTTACCTGTTAAAGTATCATTTATCACCTAATATCACCTGGTGATCATCATCACCACCTAATATCATTTTTGGATTTAAATTAAAAATCAAGTCCTTTAAATGTAAATGTTCCTGCTATTTTTTGTTAACTTAACTGAAAATAAATCTGAGAATGAAAGGTAATATTTCAGTTATCACAAATCACAAGGTGAAAAGGAAAAAACTACCCTGATTTCCAGACCTTTAGTTGCCTTAATGAGACTCCCTAGTCTATATTGCCTAGACTGAACAATTAGAGTACTGGACTGGGTGGCTAATAGTTCCAAGGAGATTAATCTCAAAAAGACAATATAAGATCTTTTCAGAAGAGATGGGAGAAACCTATGTGGGTTTTTGTGTGTGTGTGGGTGGGGGGGTAGATTCTGTATCCGTGAGTTTATCACCTTTGGTCTTGGATAAGGTTGCACTACCCCAGGCAGATTTAATGCATAATCTGGGAGTTATCCTAGATTTATAACTCCTGCTTGAAGAGGAGGGAGAAGTTTTGCCTAGGAGTGCTTTTGCTTAACTTTGTGTTATATTCTAGTTGCACCTGTTCCTGGATACTGGAGGCTCTTTGCTTGGTCATTCACACCCTGGTCATATCTTGTTTGAACTATTGCAATGTGCTCCACATGAGACTATCCTTGAAAAGGATCTGTGTCAGCTGATACAGAATGTGACCATGCAAGCAATGTTGGGTAACCCCAAATACATGTAACACATCTGCTCCTCTGACTGCATTTGGTGCCAGTTTCTTCCAGGTCCAATTCAAGGTTTTGGTTATGACCTTTAAATCTCTACATGGCATAAAGCAGATTACCCATTACACTGTCTTTGCCCCATTACATTGGCGCATCCCACTCAGTCAGACAGAAAGGGTATGTTGCGGACCCCATCAGTTAAAGAATTTCAGCTGGTGGAATTTGGGAAGAGAACTTTCTCTGCTGTTCCCTCCATCCTTTATAATGTTCTCCTCACAGAGGCAAAATGGACCCCCATTCTCCTGGCCTTTCAAGAGAGCCTAAATAGCTGGCTCTGCCATGTTGCTATATTGCTCCCGCCATCTTTTTCACTTTTAATGTCTCCTAATATTCAGATGCAGTTTTTATGTTTTAATATTTTACTTGTGCACTGTCAGACTTGCTCTCTGAGAGAGACGGATTGTTTCTAAATTTGATAATAAAATAAAAAAATACAAACAAAAAATAACAATAAACCAATAAAATCAAGCAAACCTATCACTTCCAAAAGAGTTAATATTTGGAACTGGATACCAGAAAAGATGAGAAATTAAGAGAAAAAAAATTGTCTGACTTAATCAATTTTGTAGTGCGTGCCAGTGCTTTCTGTTGCATCCATTTAATATGCAATCATTATTTGGTACCAAAAATTATTTATATCTGCTTACTCATGTATTGTTCTATCATTGTATCCCCCACCCCAAACCAATCTACCTAGATTAGAACAAGATTGGAATGGATACAGACAAAGTATTTTGGAAAACCGTTTTGGCCTACCGTAGTCAATGATATTTAAGTGACAATTTTTGGTGCAATCTAACTTGGTAGTTTTATGCAAGACTCCAATGGAACCCATAATCTTGCGAAGGTTGTAGGACATTTTCCTAGGCAAGACACTGTTGATGAAAAAAAAAAAAGAAGGGCTTCACAAACTTTTATTATTACTTCTATAAGCTAAGATTTGTACCTCCAAGTTTGAGTTAATCCTTTTAATCAGGTGCCACAGTTTAGAACAATCTTCCCCTGCTATGTTGGGAATTGTAACTTAAGACTTTTAGAAGGCAGCAGTTTCAGGAAATTGACTTTTAGGTTTTTCATATAGTCTTCTACTTGAAGAAAACTCTCATTTCACATGCACTCCCCCCTCCGATATTTTACATAGGTTACAACAGCTCTAGTTTGTGGTAAGAAAATCATTTGGTGTGGTTAAATTATTACTTGCTGGAAACCATGGGAAGCCTCATTTGCCAATGTCATCAGGCTCCAGACTTTTAGATTCCCAGATAAAAAGAAAGATTTCTGCATCCATGTGGTTCAGAACTGGGTTGAAGTAATTAGGAGCTAAGATTCTGATAGCAAACAATGGTGGTAATTGCTTCCCAGCTTCCCAGAATATCTACCTGATTACTGGTCTGATACTATATTTCCATGCAGCATTATAAATCAATAGGAAGAAGCAAAAAGCCATATGGAAGAGGGCCTCGTTATTAGAGTTAAATTGTACAGGCAGAAAAACAAGTATTAAGACCAACGCTTCTTATGCCGTGTGTGTATCTGGTGTTCTCCAGAAACTATGCAAACTGGTACTACAATTTAGAGATGTTCTTGACTTCAGAATTCAGCTATAATGGTAGAATCTTGCTAGAATCTGGTTTTATCAGATCCTAGTTACTTTTAAGAGATACAATGTCTCAACCGTTAAAAACTATGAGAATATCGGCTGAAAAGCTGACAGCTCAGTTCCGAGATCCAAGTGATATGGAGTGAGATCCTGTTCTTGCCCCATCTTATGCCAAATTAGCAGTTCGAAATCATGTAAATTTGAATAGATAAATAGGTAGCAAATTAGTTGGAAGGTGATAGCCTTCCATGTCCCATAGAGTCATATTTGACTGAACAGGGGAAACCTTTACTTTCTGGTACATTTAGTTCATCAGTTCTGCCTAACTTTAACTGGCAATAAATTTTCAGCCCTGTTTCTTGAGATCTTTTTAACTGGAAAGAACCTTGGTATCTGGCTAAAGTATATGCTCTGTATATGAAGCTTTTGTGTTATAAATCAGATATTCCACAAGAAAGAAAACTTTTTTGTAATGTTCAAAGGGGAAAGGATGAAACTGTGCATTATAGCGATAGCTGAAAAGGAAAAAGAGGTACACATCAATTCAATCCCTGCTAATTTCACATGGAATTGGGAAAATATTTAAAATTGTAAAGCTACTATGAATCACTGGTTGTGTTCACAGCACATTCTCCATAGCAAACTCAATTAGAGTTCACTTAATTAAATCAATTTTCTAGGCTCACATGAGACTGTGACTCATAAAGCAATTGTACAGACTACGTAGGCACAAAACTGATTTGGTGCTATTAAATTGGTGTCTTATCAACCACATAGTCAGACTTTCTGAAGGATGATCTGTCCCCTTCCAACAATACATTAATCACTGCAGTAATTTAGTTTATCCATTGTTCTGCAGGTCATCCCCTTCTTTTTCCTTCCACATTTCCCAGCATTATGAATTTTCAAGGGAGCTGGGTCTTCAAATAATATGTCCATAATATGATAATATGGAATTCTGAATTGATTTTTGTATTGATCCATGTCTTGTTATCTGTGGGTGTGATATTCCCAGGAGTGTTCTCCAACATCAAAGTGCAAAGGTATCAATATTCTTTCTATCTTATTTCTGTAAAGTTCAACTTTCACTTCATCTTCACAACATCAGAACATCATTTCTAAACTCTTCATTGTTCCATTACCGAATGGGAGTCTATGGCAAATTTATTGATAGCTATTCCAAAGGTGCTTTTTCAAGAGTAAAAGAAGCTGAAGAAGCTTCTTGGATGAGAAGTGAAATGTTTTCAAAGAAAAAACAGAAAGTCCAATTGCCTCTTGAAAAAGCACTTTTGGGACAACCAGGACCTGGATGACTGAGAATCTTCATAGACATTCCTGATGGCTAGTTCCTTTATGTTGATAATTAATCCTAAAAGGCAGAAACTATTTACCATTTCAACATCTTAATAATCAATTCTGAAGTGCAATATACTAGGTTAAAGTATGATTAGCTTGTTCATAATTCAATATTATATAAGCATAACCAAAGTAAAACAACTTTTTCCCTCCTTGTGAGCTCCAAAACTGTTTGATAAACAGCCAGATTTGAAGCTCAAATACCTGGGAGGCTCCAAATTAGGGGAAACTGGCAATGGACAATATTATTATAGGCTCTTGGGTAAGACAGAATTTCTACATTTCTATAAATGTAAGACTCATATTGTGGTTTGATTTCAGAGATTACTTTCTATATTAATTAGTCTTCTCCAGGCCTCCAGACACATCTTCCACAAAGTCAATATGTACTAAAAGTATTTTTGTAGACCACTTTTAATCCTAAACTCCCTATCACTGTTCACTTTTGCACAGGAATAGAATATTCCATGGATGTCCCTGCTTCCCCCCCACCCCCCCTCACACCTATAGATACAGAAAAAGATTCAAAGTACTTACAGAGTTTTCAACTTCAAGGAAATTTTGAGCAATTTCTGTACTATGCCTGGAGTTATTTCTGTAGAACTAAGGTCTCTGCAAAAAAGGACACAAAGACTTTTCCAAAGATAGGGAGAAATAGATAATTTGCAGAACAGAGCCAGGGAGAATACATTCATGAAGTTGAATGGAAGACTTCATATCATTGGTTATCCCTTTATGACTGAGTTTACAACACAGTTAACAAGTTAAAGAAGGAGCATCTACAGTCACAGAATAGGTAAAACTAGGTTATTTTAAATCTTACTTTATGCTTTTGTGGTTAAGCACGATCTATAATTCCAGCCTGTTTTTTACAGTTCAGTGCACCAAACAAACAATGCATATTCAGTAGCCATTTTTCATACTTAACAAGCAATTTAAGAGTTATGAATTCAAGTTTATCTGATTGTTCAAATATAAAATGAATAAGTATTACTATTTCCACTGTTTTGAGCTCTTTGGGGGAAAGGACACAAATAACAATATGGTAATTTAAAAGTAATAAAATGTTTTGATCAGCTGCTGTAAGAAGATAGGAAAGGGAGTGCTGTTGCTGAACAATACTGTACACAACTCTTCATCATGCAAAGTTGGAATGGAAGCTGATTTTCAAATGCCAGGATATCAGTCTTCCACATGTGAAGCAATGTTTAAAATAAGAAAATAAATACACATAGATTTTTCTTGCTATTAAATAATCACAGCTTATCACTGAGATTGTTGGCATTGGTTCCCATAGGGGTGTCAGGAGCCTCTGTGTGGAGGTTAAGGGGTTGGCCTGGGCATTGGGTGACCCAAGTTCCAGTCTCCAGTCACTTAATTGTCCAAATTCCCTGGGTGACTTTGGATCAGTCACTCATTCTCAGTCATCCTACCTCATAAGGCTTGTGTTGTAAGGGATTACATTGATCTTGTGATAAATTCACACCAAATAAAAATACTAACTTTTCATTTTGAACAAGACTTGAGCTTCAATGCTTAATCTAAAAATTATCTTTATAAATCAGTTTGTCTACAGTCTTCCAGTGGATACAAAATATATTGGGATGATTCCTTTTGCCATGTAATGATTCAAAAACGAACATAGAATTAAAGCAACTTCATGTAGTTCAATGGATTCATTCATAAATTCCAGCCTAGGCTTGAGATCCAAGATTAAAAACCTATCATTATGGTAATTAAATGCCGCCAACTGAAAAAACAATATATACAGTGTTTTCTTACTCCCTTTCCTCTTTTTTACATAGCCACATAATACATGCCTATTTTGTTTTCTCCTCAGAAAAAATAACTCTGTGAAGTGGTTTATTTATTGAACAATTATAATCTTTTCCTTGACACCTCAAGGCTATTTACCTAGCAGTCTCAATGAAACATACTTCTAGTCTTCTTGTGGTATCTTTTTCCTGATCTGGACAACTGACAGCTAAGACTTAATGACTGGTCCATGGTTATGCTATGAATTTCATGGCTGTAAGAAAATCTGGACCTAGGTTTTTCTAATACTAATTGAGGGCCACACTGATCTTCAGATATTATAGCTCAAGCCAACTGAATTAGGAAAAAAATGCTGAATACTAGAGTAAATAAACCCTTAATAAAGCCAAGAACAACTTCACACATACAGGAATTCCACTGAGGGCAATCTGTAGAAATGGGAATCCTCAATCTCTCTCAGTGGATTATGGTTGAGATTCCTGAAAGAAAGACTGGTTATCAGTTTAGCAAAATTGAGAGTAGCAAAATAAAACAGGAAAAATTCAGGTATTTAAGCAATAAATCATGTTTTCTTTTGGTCTTTGACCTTAAATAACATTATTATTAATTACTCATCCTACCAGCAAGAAGTAATAAGCAAAATTATAACTTTAGAGTTATCCAAGTTAATGTTTGCTACTTTTTACTGTAAGAAATTTGTCTGGTTTATTTTGCACAAAATGAAATCTGTGGTGGGATTCAAATAATTTAACAACCGGTTCTCTGCCCTAATGATTCTTCCAACAACCAGTTCATCAAACTGCTCAGAAAGTTAACAACCAATTCCCCTGAAGTAGTTCGAACTGCCTGAATCCCACCACTGGATGAAATGCTACATTTCAGGTGTCCTAAATCTATTTCTGCTTGTCCATTTGTTCCTGTTTTTCCTTTCTGTTTTCCTATTCAATTGAAGAACAGGTTCCTCTTACCACCAAATTTATTTGAAACCTTTTTTTTAAAATCAACCTCTCATTTCTGAGCAATTTCTTTTGATGTCAATATGATTGCATCTATGTTAAATGTAACAATAATATGACCAATGTTCTCTAAATGATCCATAAGATCTAGTGCAGGGATGTGCAGTCAGGGGAGGCAGGGGAGGCGGGATCTCACCAGTGTCATGAGGAAAAGAAAAGGAAAATTAAAAAGAAAAAGGCTAAGGTAGTTGCTGCCAGACTCCAGAGTAACAGTGGATGACTCTGAGTCTGCTTAGTGCTAACTGTAGGGGGAGGCAAGAGAACTATGGGCCTCCTTTGCATAAGGAATTTTTTGCCTTTTAACCCTTGCTCAGAGTTAAGCAAAGATTAAAAGGCAAAACATTCCTTATGCAAAGGAGGCACGTGGTTCTTTGCCTCCTGATCTGGCAGCAGCAAATCTTGCCTAAGTTGCCTTTTTATTTTTACATTTTTTACATTTTCATCATGGCGGGTGGACAAGAGGAGAGTTGAAATCCACAGCTGGAAAAGGTATGTGGATCCGATGGAGGGAGGGGGGAATTTTGTATTGTAATTTGTGTGTGTGTGTGCGTGTCTTTCTTTCTTCACTTCACTCAAACAAACTCTCTCTCAATTTGAGAGAGAATTTGTTTGAGAAGAGAGGGGCAGCCCTCTCCCCCCCACTGGGAGCCCCGTCCTGCTCCACCCTCCCTTTCCTCCTCCTCCTCTCCCCTTTCTTTGCCGGCTGCCACCTCGCCCCCCCCTCGCCTCCTCCGTCCCCGCCACTGTCTCCTACAGGTCAGGCGTCTCGTGGCAGCACGGGGTGCAGCAGTGGCAGGGACGTCCCCACCACTGTGTCTGACAGGCCAGGCGTCTCGTGTTTATGGCAGACATAAATGCGAGATGCCTGACCTGTCGGACACAGCGGTGGGGTCGGAGGAGGCAGGGGTGAGGAGGTGGAACGCGGCAGCGGCAGGGACGTCCCCGCCACTGTGTCCAACAGGCCAAGCATCTCGCGTTTATGTCCGCCATAAATGCGAGACGCTTGGCCTGTCAGACACAGTGGCGGGGACGTTGCTTCTTGCCGCTGCTGCGCTCTTGCCTCACCAATCATAATCCTCACCGCATGTCACTGATCTAGTACTAGATTATGGGCATTTTTTAAAGATTAAAAATTGCCTAGTCTTTCCCCTGGAGAGTTCCAAGGCTAATAAGAATAAGGGTAGGGTAACTAGAAATTTATTTTCTTTATCATGGCCTGAGCATGAATATCCAGTACTATATATGAAATACTAATAATTACAATTACTACTTTGTATGCCTTTCTTTTTTTTTATTCTTATTTTTCAAACCTTAAAAATCCAAAAAACAAAACTTAAGACATAGACTACATTTACACAATATATTGGAACATATATTGGAACTTCATGTTCCTTCTTATAGTAGTTTCAAATTGATTCAAATTCTCCTTATGTTGTTTCCCCTTCTAATACGTTTCACTTAAGTTTCACCATTTTTAACCCTCTTATTTCATTATCTTTTACTTATCTATCTGATATATTGGCTAATTACCTCTAATAAGTTTAAATTCTCTTGAGTGTATATATACATGATAATCCTCCTTAATTTCTGTTTTTGGACTTTATTAACTTCTTTCATTGACCTTTGTTTCTTTCCAACCACCTATACCTTTTCCCCCATGTCTGATAATATTCTGTCTCTTCTTTTTGCTGAATTTGTTTTATTAATTTGTCCATTTAGACAGAGTCCAGAACCTTTCTTATTATTTCGTCTTCATTTGGTATCAGTTTATTTTCCTCGCTGCCATTATTATGTGTAGAATTAAATACAGAATTTCTTTTTTATATTTGGTTGTCATTATTCCTAATAGGAACATTTCTGGTTTCCAATCAATTTTAACTCCTGTTATCAACTCTAACCAATTTTTAACCATTTTCTAATACTTTTTGGCCTCCTCACACATCCACCATATATAATATGTTCCGTGTGCTATTTCACATTTCCAACACTTTGGTGCTATACTTGCTGAGATTTTTGCTAGCCTTGCTAGTGGTAGGTGCCATTTGTAAAATATTTTATACTGGTTTTCCTTGTATGTGACCGAGAGTGTCATTTTTAAATTTGTCCCCCAAATTTTTTTCCATTTATCGAATTCAATATTGTAGCCAAAGTTCTGGGCCCATCTTACCATTTGCTCCTTCACTATTTCTTCTTCCCTTTTATATTTCAGAAGAAATTTATATAATCTTCCTATCTTCTTCCTTTTCTGTACTCTGAATTATTTTATCTAATTCGTGTGGTTCCATTAGGATTTCATGTTTTAATATCGTTATTGTGTTTAGCTTTGATTTGCAAGTAGGTTAGCCAATCACCACCGTCCAGGCCTTCCGCACAGCCTTGAAGAACTGGCTAGCCCGTCAGGCCTGGGGATGAAGATAGTTGCCCCTCCCGAATGATGAATGCATGTTGGTTACTGTTTTTATTATATGTGTCTTTGTTATTGTCTGCATTTCCCCTTCCCTGATTTTATGTGAGCCGCCCTGAGTCCCCTCAGGGAAAAGGGCGGCCTACAAATGTCAATAAAATCAAATCAAATCAAATCGACTTTCGTGTTTTGTTCTGCCAATTCCTTGATTTTTTTCAGAATTCCCTGTCCATTAATTAAATCTCTGTATCATATCACTTTGTTCATATCTGTAAATTTTGGGTGTGTCGTCCTTTCTGTTGGAGATATCCAATTCGGGATTTTCAAACAGTGATTTTTAAAAAAATTTGAAGCAGTTTTGTAATAACTCATTTTTAATTATATGTTATCGGAAGTATTTATGTGTTTTGTTTTTACTGTCACATAAGAATATGTGCCAACCTACTTGCAAATCATGACTTTCTAAGGTCAAGATTTTTTTATTTTTTAACTCTATCCTTTAGCCATGTTAGTGTAGTCGGTTATGAGTATAGCTCCCAATCTGGTAGAGCTAAGCCTCCTCTCTCCTTGCTGTCTTGCATTGACTTTAGTTTTTGCCCTTGCCAAATGAACCTAGATGTTAATTTATTTAGTTCCTGGAAAAAAGTTTTATCAGGATTTATAGGTGCAGCTTGTAACAAAAATAAAATTATTGGTAGAATATTCATTTTAACTGTGGCTATACGCCCCATTAGTGATAACAGAATTTTTTCCAGCTTTCTAGATCTTTCTTTATTTGCATCATTAATTTATTATAATTATCATCTTTAATTGTAGAACACTTTGCCGACATCCAAATCCCCAAGTATTTCACTTTCTTAATTGTTTGCATTTTAGTCACTAATTCCAATTCCTCCTTGCTTTTTTGTCATATTCTTAGTTACCATTTTAAGGTCTCCATTCATCAGAACATTGGCTGTCTGGGTATTATATATTTTTTCCATAATTTTTGTAAATTTCTCTCCAAATTTCATCATATCTAATTGAATTGTTATAAACTTCTAAATTATGTTGTTAAATGCTTTTTGTGCATCAAGGAAAACCAGTACTAATTGTTTTTCGGATGTGCCTCATAATATTCTAATATATCTAGGATGACTCTCATGTTATTTGTAATGTGTCTATGAGGTAAAAATCCATTTTTATCTGGGTGTATTTGTTCATTTAGCACTTGTTTAATTCTTTCTGTCATAATTGCTGCAAATAGTTTGTACTTGGAATTCAATAGTGAGATTGGTCTATAGTTTTGAATTTCTTGTAAGTTGGCTTCTTCTTTCGGGATTAGCGATATTATTGCTTCCATCCATGATTCAGGCACCTTAGCTTTTCCTAAAACCTCATTAAACATTTCCAGTCCTAATTCTTCCAATATTATTTGATTATATTTATATAACTCCACTGGGATTCCGTCTGGTCCTGGGGTTTTATTGTTCTTCTGATGCTTCAGGACTAATTCTATTTCCACTGTTGTTATTGGCCTATTTATTGCCTCCCTTTGTTCTTTCGAGATTGGGTTTATCTTTTCTGAGTTTAGGTATTGTTTTATCTTAGTTCCTGCCATATTATCTTGCGTGTATAATTTTGTAAAATATTTTTGTATAATTTGCTTCTTTTCTTCTGATTTATGTTGAATATTTCTTTTGTCATCTTTTAATTGATATATAATTCTTTTTTCTCTTTCATTTTTTAATCTGTATGCCAGCCACCATCCAGGCTTGTTCAAAGTAATTTTGTTTGGCCACTTTAATTTTCTGTGCTAATTCTTTTATTTCTTTTATGAGTTATTAAATATGTTTTATCATCTTTCTTTTTTCTTTTTGTTCTTTGGGTAAGGTGACCAGACGTCCCACATCTGGCAGGACAGGCACGCCTTCCCATAATTTTTCCTGCGTCCCGGGCCGTTCTTAAAAAACCCGCTTTATTTTGGCGCTCGCAGCTCGCTCACTCCCCCGCCCATTAGCTGCTAGCTCGCTAGCTCGTTCCGTTCTATCTACACTAAAAATCTAAGCCAGCCCAGCCTGCCGCTCATTGATTGGCCTGGACTCCAGCCAATCAGTGAGCTGGCTGGGATGGAAAATTTTAAGCATGCGGCGTGCTTAAAATTTTCCATCCCAGCCAGCTCACTGATTGGCTGGAGTCCGCTTAGCTTAGCACGCCACACGAGTCTCCATTTCATTTCATCTTTTGCTTGCTGCTTAGCTTAACTGGTGAGTAACGGTACTGGTGGGAATCGGAAGGTGCTGGGAGCAGGAGACCAATCTGAAAATCTGGTCACCTTATCTTTGGGTCTTTCTTAATTCTGCTTCCACTTCACTGAGTTCTTTTTCCATATGTTCTTGTTGCTCTTCTTGTTTTCTGTTTTATCTTGCTATATAGATGATTGTGAAGCCTCTGATGTATGCTTTCATGGTATCCCAGAGATTTTGCATTGAGGACTCTTCGTTTTTGTTCGCTTTAAGAAATAGTTTTACTTCTTTCTCTAGCATTTGAGAATATTCTGTCTCTTTTACGATATTTGAGTTCATCATCCATCTTTTTTTTCTTTTTTGGCCTTTCCATTTAAATTTTATTGGATTATGATCTGCCCACTCATTTGTTTCTATTTCATTTTCCTCTAATTGGACTCGTAGTCCAGATAATGTCCAGCCATATCTGTTCTTGACCAGGACTGATATGGGTTCAATAGAAAGTATACTGTTTTCATGTTTTATGCATTTCTCTCCAAATATCGTGTAATTTATATTCTGTTGCCACCTTGAAAAAGAATTTAGGTAATGTATTTTTCTTAGTCTTGTTTTTTTTTTACTTTCATAATCCATCTTTTTATCAGCCATTGCATTATAATCCACAATTAAACAAATATTTTCATAATCTAATTCATTTATTTTATTGTGCAATCTCCTATAAAATTTCTCTTGTTTCTGATTTGGTGCATATATCACTATTAATAAGATTGTTTTTTGTGTTGTTTCTAATTCAATCATTAAAATCCTACCTTCAACAGAATAGACTAATTTAGAGTTTATTTTTTTCTTTTATATACATTGGTATCCCTCTTTTTTTTTCCTTGTCTGCCAATACTATATATAATTTTCCTGATTTTGTATTTTCCAGTAGATTAGTATGTTCCTTTTTAATGTGCACTTCTTGTATACAAATTATGTCTAAGATGGACATTTTGGTGAAGGGGGTGGGATTTCAGGAGACAAAAAATGCTGTATTCGATGTAAAAAACGTACCCAGATTTTCAGCCTCTTTTTTGAGAAAAAAAGTTGTGTCTTATACACTGAAAAAATATATATTCTTCCTTTGCCTATTTCATTCTATATAATCCTATATAATTTTATACTTTTTATAATATCAATAGCAATGGGATTTCCCCTATCATAATAATATTAATATTCAATTATGTCATTATCTACTGTGATTATCTTCTGCTTTTCTTCTGTTCCCCCCAGAGGTTTTTTTCCTTATATCACTATTAATTGATCTTGTATCAACTTTTACAGTTCAAATTTATAATCCACTAGGTGTTGCTTTCATCTCGGTATCACTTTCCACTCAGTCATTCACAGCATCACCCACAGAAAAGAAAAAAAGAAAAGAAAAAAACTTCTCCACTTGCTCCAAAAACACTTTTCCTACTGTCCCCTGGCCAGATCTGCCTTCTCCCCAAAAAAGAGATTTAAAATTGTAACCCCTAAAAAGTGGGCTTTTGTTACCTGTTTTTATTATTTACGATTGTAACTCTGTCCAAAGTTCGCCTCTTCTTAGGAAAAAAGAAAAAAAACAATCAGCCCGATTCCTATACAATCCTCTGTGTGCCCGTCAGGTCTTATCAACTGCTGATATATCCCGATCCCATTGCAAACGTTGGCTCTTTCTGCTTTCTTTTCACTCTCTTATCAGGTTTCCCTCCGCGATCACTCCTCTTCTGATTACTCATGCTGCCACTTTCTGCTCCCCGCCTCTGCTCTCACCACTTTTCACCCCCAATCCAGACTGTAAAACAGTCTTCACCATGGAGTCTTTTTCTTTTCAGCTCACCCGCTCCACCAATTTCACATTGTTCTCCTTTCTTGGGTTATCCATCATTACAGATGACTCGATTTCAACTGCTTTCTCTACTATTTGCTTCCCTCTTATGCGGCTGCCATTGCTCCAGTCCTGTCCAAGTGACAGGGGTAGATCTCCATCAGTTTAGTGGGTTCTTCTATGCACTGGGGGGGGGGTGATGTTGTCTTAGCATCCCAGTGTATTCAGAGTTTCCCCCTGAATCTGCTGATCCCTTCAGGTTCCACAGTGCTCAAAGTTGAGCCCAGATGAAGAAGTTTGGGTTTTGGGTTATGAGACCCGCTGTTTCTCATCACCTGCATGATGACATCATTGCCAGAAGTCCTTTGTGTGCCTTTCTTATTTCATTCATCATCTTACTGTCACCTCAAAATTTTCATCAGGTAAGTGAAAATATATCCATAGATTTAATTTATATTTGTAATCTTTCCAGCACATCGGACTATGCTGTTCTTGATACAAAGAACAGCAAAATTTCCAGTGCACCCATTTTTGTTCTTTATATAAAGGGCAGATCCATAATTGAGCATATCTATTTTCTTTCTCCATTCTACACAATAGATTTATATCCTCATTCTAAAACCAAACACAATATTTAACTCCCCCTTTGACTTAGAGGAGTCTAGTACAGAAACACTAATATATCCAATGTTCTTTTTGACATGAGCCCTTTTCACAGCCTTTTTGTCTCTTACCCATCATCTAACAATCATGATATCCATTAGACAAATTTAATATTAACCTATCTTGAGAGATTATTGTTTTCATGGAATACTTTCAAAATAAGTTATTCTGTACTTGCAGATTTTTGAGAATGAGGTTCCTATTAGTATGGGTTTAAATTTGTGAAGAATTTTACTACAGCACTTATCTTTTTGTCAAAAGTTAAGGTTAAAAAGTGATATGGGAGCATCTTTTCCACCCTTTCCCCTCTAAGGATGAGTTGTATGAACACTGTGTGAAGAAAGAGGGTTTCTGAGAAAATCCATAGTATCTCAGAGAGCTGTCTTAAAATCCTGTCACTGTATCTTGGTGACTTGCCTTAAGGACATATTGTAGCAACAATGAATTGAAGGATCATTGTGGCTAGTAGTCCACTTATCTGTTATATATTTGTATGGTTAAGTAAGAATTTATCACAAAATACTAGTTATTACTTATTCCAAGGAGGCAGTGTAAAATAATTATAGGCAGAACTAGTATTATTGGAAAAGTGACGTATAAAGTCATAACAATATAAAAAAATATTCCAGATATGTCCGGTAGGTTTGGAGATCCAGATATCTGGCTTGGAAATCAACTTAGAAACTGTTGGCTGTCCATACTCAGGGACTATCCTTCAAAAGAGTAGTGTTTGGGATGAAATCCATCAAACAAGCCTGGTAATCTCCAGCAGGCATTAGTGGAGACTTTGTGTCCCATTGTTGGAAACCATCTGTCTCACCCACTATCTGAAAGTGTTTCACTTTTACTTACACCTTGGATAGAAACATCATCCCATGCCAGGACTGAAAGGCCCCTTGCATTATCCGCAAAATATAGTTGCCCCGGAGATTGCTGGAAAGGAAATTGAAGCAAGAGAGCTATGTAGAGTATCTTACAACTGTATAAAATAAACAACACATAAAAACAAGCAAAACAAAAGGAACTTTTTTTCTTCCTCACTTTGATCTTCTAAACAACCACTCCAGGCTTCTTCCAATTACTGCCCTTTCTTTAATGCAGAAACTCCAGTGCATATTTGGGGTTGGACTGTTATTAATGGGCTATCATTATTTAATATAAATGCAGAGCTCATGATTCAAAGGGCAAATGAAATCCTCTGCAAGAATATAGTTTTGACTAGAGATTCCAAGTTCATAGTAAGTTCTGTAAATCCACAAAAGTACTGCAGTGTTTTCCCACTTATGAAAATTCAGGTCTGGCACTCACAATCAAGCCTAGAACTGAATCTTAATCAACTTAGATTCCAGAGTTCAGACCAAACTCATTTAAGGTACTTCTTAGAACATGCAGAACATGCACAGTCATCTGGTCTTACCTGGGATTATAAATCGTTCTCTAGGGAGAAAGAAAGCTGCTTTTTCAACCTTGAGTTCAAGCTCTCTTTCCCCATTTAAAAAAAATTGTGGGACAGCCAACCTTTCAGTAACAAGTCATTGATACATACACAACTGGGAGAATTAACAGCATTCAATTTCAATTTGCCGCCTCCCCCAATTTCCATCATAATTTAAATTGGTTTTGTATTTTTCTTTAGTGACTTACATAGATTCCAGAAATGGAAGATGTTCAAATGCATTTGTCTCAATGGTCTGGATTTGATTATATGAGACATCCCTGTTCAAAAAAGCATACACAACTGAAACAAAATGTCCAACTCTATCTTCATCTCTCACAGTTGCTTCATGTGTTTTTTGTTTAGCCTGTAATATTAGCTTTAATATATGATAACAAGCAAATGTGTGGTAGATTGATTAGATTGGAACAGCACTTCACACACCCCAAACTTCTTTCTGCCATTGTTTTTCCATCCACTCTCTTATAACTTAATTCATGTTTGCAGTAGTATTAGTCATGGCAGCAAGTAGAACATTGAACATGGGGAATTACAACCCCAACATATAGCCAGTTTGGTCTAGCAGCATGGTGTTAGATCAGGAAACTAAAAGTTCTAGTTCCTCCATAGGCATGAAAGCCTACAAGGTATCTCTGTCTGTCTGTCTGTCTGCCTGCCTGCCTGTCTGTCTCTCTCTCTCTCTCCCCGCCCCATGTTCCACATTTGTTGTTGTGAGAAAAATAGGAGGAGAAAGGAGTATAGTATGTACTTTCTGTCTTGAGTTTTTAATAAATGTGGAGAATACAGTGAACAACCTATCTGGAGGGCATTAGCTTGGGGAAGGCTACCTTACAACTTTGCAGATATCTCTCACACGCTGCTGCCTTCAAGGAAAGGCTGAAGATGAAATCATTTCCTGAGGGCTTTTGTGGACTGATGGCATATATTTTCTATAAGTTTTACTTGCAGTCCTTTTGTATTTTTGTATCTTGGTAGTCACCAAAACTCTTGTGAATGTAGCTGCATACTACTTTGTTACCTAAGCAAATAAGACACAATATTTTAAATATGTATATATGAAACATTCTTTATATCCAGAATCAACAAGAGAAATCTGTCACTGAAGTTCAAAATACTTTTATATAAAGTGAAAAGTTTTTTATGAGCATTTACAAACGATTTATCATGTTGATTAAAATTTGAGAGTGCTGACTTCTGGTTGTACTTCAGCACCACTGGTAGCCAGGTCTGTGAACACCATGGCCAGCTCTGATCTCTCCTTATTGAAGGGTCCAAATTTGGACCATAGCCACTCTGTAGGAGTGGTGAAGCAAAGGGGTACGACCTAGCAGTTAGAGGATAGCTGCATCTTCTCTCCTTGATTAGGAAAGCCCCCTCAGCTGATGACAAACATGGCTGCCATGGCAGCAAACATGGCTGCCATGAAGCCAAAGACAGCCTGAAAACCTAAGGCTGTGCAGGAGGAGAGGTTTGTCAACTGGGTAAGAGAACATTTTTTTAAATTGAAAAACGATCCCAAGAAATTCAATGGGAAAGCTTATGGGAATATTGGCTAGCGGCAGAACAAGCACATTAAAAAAATCAGAATAGTTAAGAGGTAGAAAAAAAATCAAGGAAAAGAAAATTGAACTCTCAAAGCGAAGACGTGGGATTGAAATATATTTTAAAAAATACTGGAATTGGATCCGGAGCTTGTTTTTTACAATTATAAACATTGCCCTATTACTAGATTTATAATTTAAAACAATTAAAATTGGACTATTAGTATTATGCAGAGAGGTAGTACCAAGTTGATGTCTGAGTGCCATCTGCTGCTAAAAGGAGAGCTGTGCAACTTTGGGACTGTTTAAATTGCTGGATTATAAGTAGCTACCTTAAAATTACTGGAGACTTATAGAATAAACAAGACTTAACCAAGTGATTCTGAATATTGTTGAGCAAATTAAAGTGACTGGAACAGATAAATCCCAGATTTCTTTTTTTAAATTGGATTGACTGTAAAATGGAAGCAAGTGGAGACAATGAAATGGAGTTGGTCTACGAAGACATTAAGGATTTTATAAAAGAACAACACAAGGAGATGAAGGAAATATTTAGTTGTTTAGATCATATAGATCAAAAATTGGAAAATGTAATACAAGGAACAACAAGTAAAGAACAGGACAATGAGGAAAAAATGGAATTACTAGAAAGAGCGGATGACACAGCAGAATTGGGAAAACAAGAAGACAACAACAAGAAGATATTAGTACAATTGATGGTGAATAAGGGATTAGAATAGAAGGAAAATATTCTAAAAGATGTGAAAAGGAAATGGGAGAAACAGGAAGACAGCAGGAGAGAGGAAAAAAGGGTTAGAACAGGTAGCCATAGAACTAGATAGTGGGGAAAATTAGAGGGCATAGTTATAACACAGATTCAAAAGTAGGTGAAATAAAAGAATTAAAAGAAGTGTATGAGAGACAAATCCTCCATCCCCCAAAAAGATTAAAAATTTGGATGAGGGTGAAAGATATGGGATAAGGAAAAGAAAATGAATGCAAAGCAAAATATGCTATGAAAGTATTTAACAATGTGTATGAATATTAGAACTATATAAATGGGATAACTGCCTTGTATGTGGTATAAGAGGAAAAATCATTTTCAATATATATTAATAGGGTAGTAATGTAATGTATATTATTATTAGAATTATATAGGTTGAAAAATAGTTTGTAAATTAGATAAGCAGAATTTGTATAAGGGTATTATTAAATATGTATAAAAATGTGATTAACAGTAAAAAGCTAAGATTAAATAATTTGAGATTAGACCAAAAAGGAACATATTTCAATGAAAACAAGTATTTATAACAGAACAATAAGCATTCATTGGGAAAATATTAAATATGTAAAAATTGTGATTAACAATGAATATACGTTAAATGCTTGAAAGATCATGATTGATGTTAGAAGTGCATGTTGAAATAGTGAATAATGAAAAAAGGAAGGATCATGTCTTTGAATATCATTCCCCTTTGAATGATAGGGGAAAGGGGAGGAGAACTAAAATAGAGGTAGAAATAAGAGGGGGGAAATAGTAAAAACAGATGTTAAGATGATACAACATATGGCAGAACTACGAGAAGGTTTAGAATTGAAGGATGATTGAAGTTATATGTTAGTAAAACTAAAACTGAAAATTAAAGGTCATTATTAGGAATAATAATTTATTTGTTTATTTGTATTGAACTGTATGACACCCAGGAATCAAACTATTCATGCAATGAGATGTATAAAAATTAAAAATAAAATATTTCTTTTTAAAAATTGAGAGTGCTGTTAAAATTTGATATAAAATCTGAGCCAGTGGTGGGTTCTGGATCCCATTCCAACTGGTATGGTTGGAACGGGCCCAGCATCGGCTACATGGATGCACGCAGTGCATGCATGTATTGTAGCTGCCAGCGATGCTTCCACAAGCCTCCGCGATGCTCCAACTGCTCAGGGAGCGTTGCACAGGCGCTGTACGCACCATGTGCATGCATGGAAGTGCCGAAGGCTTTAAAAGACAGGTAAGGAGCTCGGGCGGGCAGGTGGAACCCGGTGCTCTGGGCAGGCTCCGGTACACCCGTACTGGGGCATACCGCCTGCAACCCACCACTGATCTAAGCTATCATTTAGTTATTCTATTCTAAACATTAGTGCATATAAACAGATTCAGAAAAGGGGTTAATTAGTTTATTTACATGTCTGCCTGACAATATGATTTTTAAAGCTATACAAAACTTACACACAAAAAATAGCACAGAAAACTGAAACAAGATACAGTAAAAGAAATGTAAGGTGATTTGAATTGAAATTCAATGTGTTGTATCCTACTCAATAGGAATTCTGCTAATAGGAACTTTGCTCATTGTAACACAAAACCTGGGGAGAGAGCCAGATTTAACTTATTTTCTAAAAGCTTTTCTAAAAGCCTAAGGGCCAAAATATATGGGACTCCTGATTTCACAAGGTAACATTGTTTTAGACAAAGGACTTGGAATGTTCCCTTCCTGTTGGAACATGTGGGATGGGAAGAGCAGATCTCTTGTGAGATGGTGATACTGAAGGTGATACTGTGAATCTATGTCATGCAAGATTTGATAGACAATAACACAGAAAATTGCATTGGGAATACTAGAGGGACACAGAGCATTTCACAGAATAGAACTATTGCAAGGGCACAAAATTCATAATTACCCATGTCACATATTCTGAATGGAAGCATCTGGATGTTCTTGAAGGTGGAGGGCATTTCAATAATTCAATTGCATAATTACTAAGAAGTGAGTGACCATGAGGAGATCCCCCTGATCCAGGAATGGGTGCAATTGATGCACAAGATGAAACTGTGCAAAGGCTGCACCTGGTCACAACTGACACCTGGTCTTCTAGCAAATTTCACATTGAATCCAAGTAAGACAGTCATGTCCAGAGTTAGAGATTAAATATCTCCAGTTCCAGGACGTGGGCCCAAAACCTTTAATTTCTCGGTCTTGATGGTTTTGAGCCAAACTTATTCTTAACCATCCAGACCTCCTCCCATGCCCCAATGTCTAGACATGGGATAGAACCTTGATAGCTTTATTCAAGTGGAAAGGAACAGAGAAATACAATTAAGTATACTCAGCAGAAGTTGCAGTATACTTAATCTTTATTGAAGCAAGCAATAATTAATGCATTGCTCAACCAACCACTGCTTACATAAAGTTACTATAATCAATATATGAAAAAAATAATGGTGACAATTTGCTTTAATGATCTTAAAATAGATATCAACATAGAATGAGGTGTATGACAAGGTGGTACAATATCACCTACCCTTTTCTCAGCATGCCTTGAAAAAGTATTTTGCAAACTATACTAGACAAAAGATGGAATACAACTCAATGGTGCCTATTTAAATCACTTGAGATTGCAGATGATGATGTTATCTTCTCACAAGACCCAGAAGAGCTACAAAGACACATACAAAGCTGCACAAAGCAGGAGAACCATTTGGCTTAAAAATACACATATACCTTGCTCAACCGATCTCAATGAAAGGTGACACAATAAAAGGAAATTGAATGATGTGTTAAATATGGTTGGCAGGCATTCGGCAAGCTAAGCATAATTTTCAAGAACAACCTCCCCAGTAATAATATCTTCTTTTCTTCACTACTGATTCGGTAGCGGAAGCATGCTATAGTCAATATTGGTACATACTACTTTCTGGTAGTAGCCAACATACCAGCAGATAGCCCAGGCTCTGTGTCACCCCACATTCACATAGCATGTTGTTATCTGCTAAGAGCTTCCACTTGAATGTATTGGTTTTACATTTAGGCAACTTTCAACCCACTATACCTATTTTATTGTATACATGATGTGCAGTGACAATAAAAGCTATACTACTATACTTGGGTCCTCCAAGTAGCATAAGGAAGGCCAGATTCTTCAGCCATATCTTCCTTTAATGTTATTCCTTGCTTGATGGTTTCCTTCTTCCTTCTTTTAATTTAATTTTGTTCTTGCATAAAGAACAATATTAATATTCTAAAGAATATTTGTTCTTGCCATATAGCTATTCCTAGATCTGAGTCAGCTGGTTTGGGACATATGTCTGTTCAGAGGATTTTAAGGATCATTCTCTTGCTTAGTTCTCTTAATTCTCTGGCATCAGCTACTACATCTCCCCTGATATTAGATGGAGCAACGCCAACAAGAGAATATATTTTTTCAATGGTATAGGTTTGAGACAATCTGTCACTAAATATATTGCTTCATTGATCTAATCTCTAAGTAAACTCACAAGTAGGGATTCATATTCAGTTATCTAAGAAGCAACACCTATTCACAACTCCCTCCCAAAACATAGCGAGTCTGCTAACAGCCTTAAGTGCCTCTTCCTTCTTTATGCTCAGTTAAGTCTCAGTAATACTCAGCAAATTGACTGCTTCAGGATTAAATCCAAAATTAGGGTTTGGACCTTATTATACACCTACCTAATATTCAAAAACTCCAGCATGCCCTAGTTGTCAGAAATTTGATCATTAGGAATTTCACTCACTTTAAGAGTGGGACAGTACCTTGGGAGCTAGCAAGTAAGACACTACTAGAAACAGAAACTTACAGGTGAACGAGTAAAAACAAGCCATCTAGAGATGTATTGTCCAGCCTCCTCAAGCTATTGTTCTTGAGAATCCTAAAGAGATGGAAGAAAATTTAGAACAATATACTGACAAAATCACAGCCTTTCACTGTGGTTAAAGATGGTCACCATGCTGTTTTACGAGTCCACCTGTAATGGTAAGACACTTTTGATGCATAATCATTAAGGGCAGGGCTGTCAAACGCATGGCCTGAGGCTGTGGGCCAGATGCATCACACATTGGCCTGATTTAGTGAAGGGGGAAAAAGTCCTGATACATCACATCACACTGCTGTGACAATGCAAGTTTGATACCCTTGATCAAGGATGTAGCGGGCAGGGAGCATTCTCCCTTTACATCTAGCTACCTCAAGGATGATCTAAGGATCATCTGGGATGATCTAAGCCCAGGTCACAGTAAAGAAGGGGATGGGAATGCATATTTCTTCCACATAAGTTACATAGGATGAACATGAGAGTATACTCACAAGAACTCAGTCAAAGGATAGGCCCTCCACACCCATTTGTCAATGGAAGAAATTGCATTTTCAGTGAAATCCCTGGAGAGGAAAAAAATAAATACAGGAGAATATAATATAATATAAATGGATAATGACAGGTGAGAATATCTTGAAATAAACATCACGTTCTAGAGTGTAAGTAAACATCACATTAATCTGACAAACTAAATGGAGATAATATCTCAAGAGACAACTCGATCCACCACAGAACTTTCTCAAGCTCAGACACAGAGCTTGAAAGAAAAGCAGGGAAGGAGCATCAGGTGTGTTTCCCCTTAAACACATTCTCATCTTTATTATTCATAAAAATAGAGAACCTGTAGCAGCTCTAAGTTTCACAAACAACAGTGAGAGATGCTGACAGTTACAGTAACCTCTGGAAGGTTACAAGTTGCCTAGAAGTAGACTGTAAAATGAAATATTAGGAAGATACTGATCTGATAGTATTTCTTGACTTGGCTCTACATTGGTGAAAGGAGCTGCCTTGCCAATTTCTGTTAAAAACTACAGCAAACATTAAAGTAAATTGAAATGTGTGAACATAAGATTCTTCTAAGACCATATATACACAATGCTTGTCTGTATTCTTATCAAAATACAGCAAATCATGTTGGAATTATGACTTCATCTTCTTTATCACCACACATATTTTCCCAATTTCTAGATATATCAATAAAAATTGGAAGGCTGTGGGTTTTCATGCCTAAGGGAAGCCTAGAACTCAGAAGTTTGTGATTTCTAGCTCAGACTCATAAACTTAATACTAAATTGATTTTTAATGTAATAAAATAGATGAGGTTCTAGTTTTATTATTTTATCACCTCCTTCTAATATGTATTGATATCACCTACTGAGTCTATGTGGATGATTTTATATAAATATATGTGCCTATGTTTCTAAATAATATAGGTGAAAAAAAATTCTTGAAATTTTATAATTATTTTTTTGATTTTTGTTATTTGATAAGCAGTACTTTGTTTTTTTTAAAACTCCCTTGGACTTTTCTAATAAACTTCTTTCTTGATTGAAATTTAATCTTTGAATGTGCTAATTAACACAAAGGTCTGTTTTATGCCCATCTGCCTGTACTGTGCAGAATAAATATCTATTTCAGGTTATTGTTGAACTAGGACTTCTCTGGGTGTTTTGAAGAGCTATTAAGCCCACGGAGTTGTTGGGTCCCATTTTCCATTACTTGTAGTTAGTATACCAATGCTAAATGATGCTAATGCAGCAATTAATTGTAATATTGCCATTGCACTTTGTTACAAAAACATTCAAGCTGGTTGCTACCTCATCTTTTTGATGCCTATACTTTGACTGACCTCATAACATGAAGAGCCAAATTAAGCACAATCACATTATGCAATGTTTAAAGCTTATCTATGATTGAATCCACCATGTTTCCCCAAAAATAAGATCTGGTCTTATTTTCTTTTAGGCCCCAAAATAAGCACCAGGTCTTGTTTTCAGGAAAAGTTTTATCCATTTACCTTAGGACCACCACAGCCAGGGGTCCCATGCCTACACCTGTTGCACCATGCCCAAACTCTACAGTCACTCACCATGTGGCTCATCACACTGATGCCACCACTTGAAGCAGAAGGCTATATGGTGCATTGTGTTATTGTACACACAAGCAGTGACATGGCACCAAGAGCATTGCAGCATCTTGACACAAGTGGCAGCACTGGTGTGATAAACCATGTGGTGAGCAGCCACAGAAGTTGGGCAGCAGCATGAAAATTGTCAGGGTGCAGGAGGCCTAGCAGTGATGGTCCTAAGGTAAATAAATATGGGTGCATGAGGCAACTCCACCCCCTCACTCCCTACCCCCCACCTTAGCTTGATTTTTAAGCATATGTTGCGCCACCACATACAATCAGACAGTGGGTGGGGCTTAAAAGGTAAATGTAAAGGTTCCCCTCACACATATGTGCTACATGCGGTGCTCATTTTCATTTCAAAGCTGAAGAGCCAAATTGCTGTCTGAAGACATCTCCGTGGTCATGTGGCTGGAATGACTAAATGCCAAAGGCACACAGAACACTGTTATCTTCCAACCAAAGGTGGTTCCTATTTTTCTACTTGCATTTTTACATGCTTTCGAACCGCTAAGTTGGCAGAAGCTGGAACACGTAACAGGAGCTCACTCCATTACACAGTGTTAGGAATTCAAACCGCTGAATTTCTGACCTTCTGATAGACACACTCAGTGTCTTAGCCACTGAGCCACTGCGGCCTTGCAGGGTGAGCTTAACTAGAGTTTATTGTTGGGATAGGGCTTATATTAGAAACATATGTGAAAATCGGGCTAGAGCTTATTTTGGGGTAGGTTATATTTTCAGGGAAACATGGTACATATTGTACAAAACCCAAATTGAAACATGAAAAAATGCTCATCTGATTTCACAACAGTCAAATTCTAAGCCATAGTTTATAAACCAATGATTTCACCAAACTGGCTGCCAAAACAAAAGGAGTCTCAATGTAATTAAGCTCTATACTTTTCAGGAGATATACATCTTTCCACATTCATGCTTATTGTGTCTAGGAATGTCAATCTTCCTCTCACTTGTAACAAGAATGTCTCCTCTTTAAAGTGGCCTTTTCCTCCTAATTTTAGAAGTATGGAGTTGCCTCAAAGTTCTAAATACTCACAGCATGACAAACTTATATTCATAATCAAATTGATCTGGATTAGGCACATGGTAGAGACGAGGAGAATTGGTAGTCCTGCTACAGTTGAGGATTTCCAAGGTACAACGGCATAAGGTGGGACACAGCTCTATGGCTAGGTTTGACCTCTTAAGAGGCACTAATAGAATCCAAAGGAATACAAGATGGGTAGTGGAGGCAGCAATATATTCCATGCTGCACATTTGACTCCAGGCTTGGAATATGGCAGCCAAGAATGGAATTTATCAAGCAAACAATTATGTTGTTACCAAGCAACCGCATCTACATATGTTAAATGTCATTCCACATGGAGGCTGCAGGAGAAGGCCACCACATTCTAAGAGTTCTATTTGGTTGTAACATCATTTTACCATGATTCCTGACATAGAATTGTCAGAGCCATGGCAGCAAATAGGAAGTGGTCTCTTTTATAGATAATGAGTTTATTTCATGAGATCACTTTTTTTGGCCAGAGTCACAGTGGGGTCACAGTCATATATTTCAATGGGAAAATCAGATTGTAAGGCCTGGCTATCATTCTCCAACTACTAAAACACATCACTGCAAATTGCCTAAAGCGAAAAAAAATGGGGGGTGGGAGTTAAGCAGTGGAGGGGGGAGGATAGGTGGACCTAGACTTACAGCACTCTTGGTATATTGCCCCTAACAATCTGGGTCCTTACTTTATTGACATCGGAAGGATAGAAGGCTGAGTCAATCTTGAGCCTGTCAGGATCAAACTGCAGACTGTGGACAGATTTAGCCTACAATAGTGCATGTAAGATAATCATTCTCAGAAGAAAGGGCATAATATAATGGAGTTAACTATTTCCTCCAGGTACTTTTTAATTGTGACATCTGAAAAAGCGTATCAGTGAGGAAATCCCCCCCTGGCAAGTAGCTGTATGAACAACTGTGGGTGCTCTTTCAAGGCTGAAAGGCATCACCCAGAATTGGTAACAACCTAAGGGACAATAGAAAACTGTTTTCCACTCATCACCCTCTTTAATTCTTACTCAGTAGTACGCTTCTCTCAAGTCCAACTTAGTGAACACTCTT
The DNA here is from genome assembly GCF_009769535.1 of Thamnophis elegans. NCBI lineage: Eukaryota > Metazoa > Chordata > Lepidosauria > Squamata > Natricidae > Thamnophis > Thamnophis elegans. The sequence goes on along the minus strand of NC_045558.1, from coordinate 85,535,855 downwards.
CCCTTGAACAGGTGTCCTTGCATGACCTTCATAAGGGTCAGAGGATATATGTTTATCTCACAGACCCCATTAATCCCCTGAAAATCCATGCATAATCTCAAAGACCAATCTTTCTTTTCTTTGAAGAACACTGGAGCTGCTATCCTAGATTTTATTGATTGGATGAAGCCCCTAGCTAGATTTTTATCCATGAAACTTCTGAGCTCCTCCATCTCTCTTGGGATCATTCAATACATCTTTAGTTTGGGTAATTTCACTCCAGGCAGTATTTCGATGGCATAGTCACTGAAGTGATGGGGAGGGGTAGTATGTCTGATTCCCACTCACTAAATGCTTCGGATGCTACGTCCTGGCATGCTTTTGGAATGGTCGGCTCCCCATTAATAATAACACATCAGATGGTTCTCCCATTTTACTCCCACAATCTCTGGGCGATTTACAAAATCATTTTAAAATAAGTAATATTCCAAAAATACAAAACAAAGAGGATAAAAAGGCAAGTAAAAAAATCTGGATGGGAACACAGAAAAATAAAGAGTGTGACTCATCCTCATCAAAAGCCACCACATATCTTCAAAGCCCTTTGCAAAACCAATGGAGTTGAAGCTATTCAAATATCTTATGGACAAGGCCTAGATATTTCAGTAATCAAGATTTTTTTCATATGCCTCTCATACTGCAAAATATTTCCCATAACACATTTTACATGCTAAAAAGTGATCAAGTCCAATTTATATAAGTAATTTTAAGTTCATATGCACATTTATTTATTTATATCCCACCTTCATTATTTTCACAGATGACTCCAAGGCAGTGACATATCCAACAGATCTTCCTTCTCCTATTTTTCCCACAACAACCCTGTGAACCTTCTCAGTGGTTGGGCTGAGAGATTGTAACTGCCGAAAGTCACCCTGCTGGTTTACATAGCTAAAACGGGATTTGAACTCACAGTCTCCTAGTTTCTAGTCTGATGTCTTAACCACTAGACCACACTCATTTATTTAAATCATAATAAAATTAAAACATTTAACATTTAAGAGCCGGGGTGGCGCAGTGGTTAGGGTGCAGTACTGCAGGCCACTTCAGCTGACTGTTATCTGCAGTTCAGCGGTTCTAATCTCACCGGCTCAAGGTTGACTCAGCCTTCCATCCTTCCGAGGTGGGTGAAATGAGGACCCAGACTGTGGGGGCGATATGCTGACTCTGTAAACCGCTTAGAGAGGGCTGAAAGCCCTATGAAGCGGTATATAAGTCTAACTGCTATTGCTAACTGCTATTAAAGCAAAATAAAATTAAAATATTTAAAATTAAGATTTTTAACTAAAACACTTTTTAAAAGTCTCTAAGTTGTAGTGGCATCAATGAAACAAAATCATATTTATATAGGAAAAATCACTTTAATTACAGTACCAATTCTGTCAAATGTACACTTTATTTCTTGAATAGGTCACAACTAGGTAGCTTAAGACTGTATGTTTGGCAACTGGCTCACATTTATGAGGGTTGCAATGTCCAGAGGTCATGTGATCATCTTTTGTGACCTGACAAGCAAAGTTACTGGGCAAACCAGATTCACTTAACAACTGCTATTAACTTAGTAGCTGCAGTGATTCACTTAACAACTGTGGCAAGAAAGGTTGTAAAATGGGGCAAACTCACTTAACAACTATTTCACTTTGCAACAAAAATGTGCTCAATTGTATTCTTAAGTCAAGGACTACTTGCACTCCAAATGTTACATACGGATGTACGTTGTTAAATTTACATGTTTTCACATGCTCACCGGGGATTGGTTGCCTGTAGGAATAGAGGAAATGTTACATAAAGACATGTGCAGTAAAATGCCATGATCTCAGTTGCTGATTACCTTGAAAATATTATGAACTCACCTAATTAGCAGAATCAGATGTGGGAAGAGAGGAAAGGTTACATACAGACATGCGCATTAGACAGTCATGAGCTCAGTGACCGATTACCTCAACTGTTTATTAGAGATAGGCCATACCAGGCAGTTATGTGGAGCTTTTACCTTGGCTGGGTTGGTCTGTAAGATTGAAAAGGGAAATAAGAGAGAATGTACCAATAAGATGCTGTTGCTACCCCTGCTTTTCCTTTGCTTGTTAAAACTGTATAAAAGCCAAATAAACTCTGCATAAGGCAGACATACATTTTGGACACCACTACTGTGATGGATTTCTGAAACCTACATCTGGTGCCGAAACCCGGGACCAGGAAACCCTATAGGGGAACAACTGCCAACATACCTACCTCCTGTCTGGAACAAACTCCAAAGTGCACTTCGGCTTACGAAACCCCTCAGAGGTAGGTATGGGTTGCAATCTATCTCACCAGCAGCAAAATGTACAAGAATTTAGATTCTTGATACAGGAGTCAGGTATTACAGCACCTGAGGCATGCATAAGGAAGCTGGCTGGAGAGATAGGGAAACAATGTCCTTGGAAGATAGGACATCCAGGGTCTCAGTGCCTTCAAGCAGTAGAAAAAATTGGTTCTAAAGTTTTGGCAGGACAACAATTGACCACAGAACCTCCACCTGATTATGACCAAGTAAAAGTTCTTCCCCAAAAATCATATTTAATTGGACTTTCAGCTCTTCATGGACAGGTTAATTCTTCTGCTTCTCCACGGTCAGAGGAACAATTAGCAAAAACAAAAAAAAGGGGGGGGGAGAAGATATGTTTTCTGTCTGTCCACCTAAATTGATTCCACAAGATCATGAAGTAATTGGCTTAAAGAATTCTTTTTGTTTTCCCGCTGGTCAGGAAAAGTCCGTTTTCTCTGTACCTGCCGTTTCCCTCCCCCCACCTCCCCCTGATCAGAAAGAGTATGTGACTGCTTCTGGCAAGCCCCAGCAAGCCTTCTCTACTGAGCCATATCATGATTTTGTTAACAGATTGCAGGATGCCTTTAAACAACAAATAGATAATTCTGAGCTCAGATGGAGTTGTTGATGTTTTTAGTGGAGGAGAATGCTATTTCCAAATGCCGAAGGGCAATTATTGGTCTTGGGAACGATCCTGATTTAGCAGATATGATTAAAGTATGTCAAGATATAAGAACCGCCTCTTATTGAACTAATTTGGAATTCCGTAATCCAGGGAGGGCTATGTCTGCAACATTCCACGGCCTTTTCTATCAAGGGTCGAAGCTAAAAGTAAATTGTCCAAAGTTATGTCATTGGTTGATTTATACATTCACTTAGTCCTTTTTTGATTCAGATTTATGTTGCAGAATTGAATACTTTTCATAAGCTGTTAAATCATTATATGGATGATATTTTAATTGGAGCCCCAAAGATACAACCTAATTGGCTTTCAGAAATAAAAATAATAATTTAAGTGTTTATGAATTGTAGATTGCTCCAGAAAAAATACAACTTCATGAAATGTTACAAACTTTTTTTGCTCCAGGTTTTTTGCTTGTTTGTTTGTTTAAACGTGCAGGAAAGTATTTTGCTAATTAATTTATGGCAGTTGTTAGGGTCCTTTACTTGGGTTCCTCTGTATTTTTCTCTGCCGGTATATATTTGGTTTATTGACCAAAGGAAAACAGTCCGGCGATCTCATTGTGGTTTTTTTCCCCGCAGCCCTTGCCACAGTTGAAAGGATTTTGAGCATTCCATTTGTGGATCATATAAATTGTCAGCTAACTCTTTTGATGTTTTTTAAACTGCCTACAGGAATGTTAACTGTATTATTAGAAGACAAAAATACCCCATCCCAAAATGTTTTAACCTTAGGACATACCTCAGTTTGTCGTAGAAATTGTACTGATTTGATTAATATTATTTTTCCTATTCCAAAATCTGATTTTCAATTTTATTTTCAGAATAATTTATCTCTTCAGTGTGCTTTAACTGACTACATGGGCTGTATTTTATATCATTGTTAAAACTGTAAAAAATCAAATAAACTGCGTAAGACAGACAGACATTTTGGACACCACTGCTGTGATGGATTTCTGAAACCTACAGTTGCCCAAACCCTGGGAAGTTTAAACAACTGTCATTGGCTGGCTGGGCTGCCAGAGCTCCTTAAAAGGCAAACTCCAGCAGCCCAGCCAGCAGAGCACAGTCACTTACTCTTGCAATAAAAAGTGCTGAAACTTACTCGCGCCTCGTGCCTGCTGCTTCTCACCAATGTAACACTGGTGACGAAGGACAAAGGGACTTCAGAACTCTTGTTGGACAAGCAGCCATTTTGCACAAGGACCAAGATCCTGCACCACAACACAAGATGGTATCGCAAGCATCCCCTGCACCAGCGATCTTCGATTTGCAGACAGAGGACTGACACACATACATGGGGTGATTCCGGATGTTCCTGGAAGCCAACGACTACGAGGACCAGCCAGACAATAGGAAGCGGGCATTATTCCTAACTTTCTGCAGAACGAAAATCTATAAGATGGCACAGACATTGATTGCCCCAGCAGACATAGAGACTGTCGCATGGACAACCCTACAACTCGCTCTGGAAGACCACTACATGCCAACTCCTGCCCCCATGGTGAGCCGGAACGAGTTTTACCACCCGCGCCAACGAGGAGGATAGCCAGTGAATGATTTCATGGCCAGCCTCTGAGAAATCATAACCTGGTGCGAATTCATCAACCCAGAAGAAATGATGAAGGACCAGATCATCCTAGGAATGAGGGACCTCTCCTTGCAAAAAAAACTGCTAATCAGAAGGGGAGTCTCATTCAAGGATGTGGTTGAGGAAGCCCAGGCAGCTGAGTTGTTGGATAACTCAGCAGTGCACATAAGGAAAACCCGTGGGATACACCAAACATTCAGAGAACCTGACTGGGCATCCGAAGTTCTGGAGTATGATGATGAAGGGGACGATGCCAATGCCATCCACCACATGTACCCAGAGAGGAGACAAAGTGCAAGGGACATAGAGGGCAGGCAGCCATGTTGCCCAGGCTGCATGGTATTCCATTCAAGAGTGATGTGCCTTTTCCAGGAAGTCATCTGCCGTAGATGCCAGCAGAAAGGTCACATTGCAGAAGCATGCAGAGCATCCCATCCCATCCAAGACCCTCAGCTTCGCAGGGGAGACAAAACAACCCATGACCCAGCCAACAGCAGAATAGGTGGAGAGAGGAACAGAGGGAGATCCATCACACCACTGTGGGCTACTCAGACACCTACAAAGGGGAAAAGTTCCATGCCACGGTGACCATTGAAGGGGGACAATGCAAGTTGGAACTGGACACAGGATCATATTTTACGATCATGTCCTGGCAGACAATTAAGAAATTGAACCCAACAGCCAGCAAGAAGCTCCTCAAACCACCAAATGTCCGGCTCAAAACTACTAGGGGAACCAGATCCAGGTCCTAGGACAAATGGAGGTCAAGATGGTGTTCCACGAATTCCATGACCATCTTCCCCTCATGGTCATCGCCAGCCACCGACCGTCCCTACTGGGAATGGAATAGTTCAAGCCCCTGGGGCAAGACATCACCGGGCTGCATTGAATCTCAATCCACGACCTGGATCCGCTACTGCCAGAGTTCACGGACGTCTTTGACAGGGGCCTAGGTAAATATATGGGGAAAACCATTTCATTTAACCTATACCCTCATGTAACTCCCATCAGGCTCAAATCCCGAAGAGCCCTTTTTGCTCTACGACCCAAGGTGGATGAGCAATTGGACAAACTAATTGCCCAAGGAATCTTTGTGCCGACCGACCACGCGGTATGGGAAACTCCAATAGTCACCCCCATGAAGCCAGATGGTTCCGTCTGCCTCTGCACAGATTACAAGTGTATGCTGAATAAGGTCTTACAGCAAAGCACATACCTCGTGCCAGTTGTGCAACATCTGTTGCATTCCCTGGGAAGTGGGAAAATATTTTCCAAACTGGATCTGGCCCAGGCATACCAACAATTGCCTGTGGACCAAGCCACTGCAGAAGCACAGATGATTGTTACCCATAGGGGGGCTTTCAAATGCACCAGACTGCAGTTTGGAGTCAGCGTAGCCCCAAGACCGTTTAATGGATCAGCTACTGCAAGGAATCCTGGGGGTGGTACCATACTTTGAAGATGCATTCATCTCAGGGGACTCCATAGAACAGCTGATGGAATGTGTGCGCAAGACTTTGGGGAGGTTCAAGGGGAAGGGACTTAAAGGGAAATCAAAGAAATGTAAAATTGGTGTGAGGCAGATAGAGTTACTGGGATACCTCATAGATGGATCTGGCATCCACCACCTCACTGACAGCAAAGTAAAGGCCATTAGAAATACCCCCACCCCAAGGAACAAGACAGAGCTCCAAGCCTTCTTAGGACTATTGAACTTTTATAGTATTTTTTTACAACAGAAGGCCACTGTTGCTGAGCCGCTGCAAAAGCTCCTGGGAAAGACAGTGCTGTGGACCTGGGGACAGAAGGAAGACCGGGCCTTTGCAGTGGTAAAAAAGCTCCTATCCTCCAACAATGTGCTTATCCTGTTCAACCATACTTTGCCAGTTCAGATCACCTGTGACGCCTCCCCCTTTGGAGTTGGAGCGGTCCTCAGCCACCACCTACCAGATGGATCGGAGGCTCCCATAGCCTATTACTCCAAGACTTTGTCCCCAGCTGAATGCAACTACAGCCAGATCGACAAGGAAACCTTAAGAGATTCCATGAGTATGTGTATGGCAGACATATCATGGACCATAAGCCACTGCTGGGCTCCTCACCTGTAACCAAAAAGCCCTGCCATACATGTCCCCAAGGATGACCAGATGGGCCATTTTCCTCACAGCATACGACTACAAGTTGATCCATGGAAGGACATCAGCCATGTCGATGAACTCAGCTATTGCTCCCATCCCCACTGCCACGGTACTACTAATTGATGTCGACCCAACAAGCCCGGTCACTGCCAGGAATATCGCTGAGCACACACACAAGGACAAAGGGTTGTGAAAGATTCTAAACTGGGTGTTGAGGGGGTGGCCACAAGAGAAGCTGAATGAGGAGTTCCAGAGCTACCAGAGTAAGCAAGCAGAACTATCAACTATCAAGGGTTGCTTGTTGTGGGGGGAGAGAATCATCGTACCCCAGAGGCTGTGGAGGTGAGCCATTGAAGCCCTCCACAAGGGTCACCCAGGGATAGTACAGATGAAGACACTAGCCCGGAGCTACATCTGGTGGTCCAATATGGATAAGGACATCACGGAGTGGGTAGCAACTTGCAGACCCTGCCAGGAGACATGACTAGCCCCACCCCGGGCACCCGTGCGAGAATGGGAAGCAGCCAAGAGACCGTGGTCACGCATCCACATCGACTTTGCGGAACCAGTGGAAGGGCAGACATTCGTGATCATGGTGGATGCTTATTCCAAATGGCTGGAGGTCGTTATCATGCAATCAACCATAACAGAAGTTACCATCAGAGCTCTCCGGAAACTTTTCACAACCGATGGCATACCCGACACCCTGGTCTCTAACAACGGCGCACATCTGACCACCAAGACAATGGAGGCATTCCTTGCAGAGCAAGGGATCCGGCATGTTCTCATCGCCCCATTCAATCCGGCGAGCAAAGGACAGGCTGAGCAAATGGTGAGGCTCACGAAAGAAACCCTCACCCAAATGGGACCAGGAAGTTGGCAGGAAAAGGTTGACCAATTCCTTTTCACCCAACACATCATAAAGAAATCTATGCAAAGTCAATACCTGCAGAACATTGAAGGAAAGCTAACAGGTCAAGATCAGGGATATTGAAAAAAATGAAGATTTCATTTTGGCTGCCCAAGAACAAGCCTTGCAGACCAATTCCATGAAAGTAAAAATTCAACATGTCAGTGACAATAGGTAGCAAATGTCACTAATGCACTGAGAAAGATAAAACAGTGGATCATCTTATCAATTGCTGCAGTAAAATTTCACACACTGATTATCTACAACAGGGGTAGTCAACCTTTTTATACCTACTGCCCACTTTTGTATCTCTGTTAGTAGTAAAATTTTCTAATCGCCCACCGGTTCCACAGTAATGGTGATTTTATGAAAACCTAATGAAAATTTTTAAAAAGTCAATTAAATTTTAAAAAAAGGAAAGTGTTTCAGTATCGGACAAAACCCCTACTGCCCACCATGAAAGCTGGAATGCTCACTAGTGGGCGGTAGGGACCAGGTTGACTACCACTGATCTACAATATCATGATTAAGTTGCCAATATCTGATATTGGAAGCTTGCCCAGATACATGGAAATTTTGAACTTCTCAGACCTAAATATTCTGACTATTGGGGGGGGGAGGGAATTACCTTACTTGGAATTGCCTATATACAGAAGAAAAACACAGCCTGTCCCTTTCGAGCAATCAAATGTCTCTGCGTGTTTGTATGTGTGAGAGAGAGGCGGGGAGGGACAGAGGGGAGTAACAAGAATTGCAGGCAACAGTGTTTGAAAAGTTTCCTCTCTGTTGTTTCTCTTTCTCTCTATCTGTCTCACACAGAGAGACATTTGATGAGAAATTGATAACCGGGTAAGGGGACTGACCCTCCCCCTACCTCAGCTCAGCACCTGCTCAGCGTGGCACCCCAAGGCCCAGCCTCTGTGTGGAAACACCCAGCCAGCCAATTTAAGAAATGTGCTCTCTCGCAGTGCCTCCTCTCCCATGTAAAGTCATATGGACTCGACACCACCACCCCTTGAGTGCCAGTCTCCAGCTCAACGTTTTGTAAATACTCACCCAGCCCGGCTCAACCTGTCAACCTAAGACTCGAGGTCTGCGCAGTCATGAAGCAGGACTGGCATGGTGGCTTCTTGCCTTCAGAGCTGCTGCTCCTGGCAGCTGAGATCAGTAGGTCAGACTCAGTGAGCCAGATGTGCTGCAGACATGTTGCTGCCACCACTCAGGAAGAGAAGAACGCCTTGCCAGTCTCAGAAACCAGGGATACTGCAGGCATCCCAGCCTCCTAGAGGCCACCCAAATCCCTGGGTTGTTTGCAACTCGAGTGAGCCACACAGCTCTCCCAACCACTTGCCTGCCCACCACATCTCAGCCTGCCAATCACTGCCCCAAACGAAGCAGCAGGAAGGAACTGGCCAGGGTGTCCACTGTGCATTTGGCTCATCAAGTCTGGCATGCTGATCTTGGCTGGCACCAGTGGCTCTGACCCGATCCTGGCCACCAACGCTGCAGGCAAGAATTGGCCATGCAGATCCCACTTCAGGGCCATCAGATGGAGCCTGCACCAGCTGCTGGTCAGAGCTCCAGTGCCAGTCCCCCTGCCCCCAGTCCCTGGTTGACAGGTTGCTCGACCTGGGACTCATGGGCCGATGCTGATCCCTGCATCAGCCACCCCACATTTGCTGAATAGGAATTTGGGGACTAGTCAGGCCAGATGAGTGTGCACAAAATGGCAATCTGGAGACTGGGACTTGGGGAGTATCGAGGCCAGCTAATTCATGAGGGAGAGGAGGCGCTGCAAGGGAGCCCATTTCTTGCATTGACTGGGCGGGGATCGCCCAGTTCAGTATGGGCCTCGGGGCACCATACTGAGCAGGCGGCAAGCTGCAGATGGGGGAGGATCAGTCCCCTTACCCGGTTACCCTGTGTGTGCGTGTGTGTGTATGTGTGTGCATGTGAGAGATAGAGATGATGGAGAGGAAACCCTTTCAAACAGCGTTGCTTGAAATTTTTACTTCCATCCATCATTTCTCTCTCTCTCTCTCTCTCTCTCACACACACACACACACACACACACAAAAACACGATTGCTTCCAAGGAACAGGCTGCACTTTACTTCTACAGTAAGCACACACTTTCCACAACCATCTTTTTCTCAAGCAGCAGCAGGGTAGAGGGGTCAAAGCCAATTCCGACCGGCTGGATGGCTTTCTGCCTCATTGTAGCAGCAGCCTGAGCACCAGAGCTCAAGGCCTGGTGGAGTGCAAACCATAATTGCTGCCACAAGGTGAGCTGAGGAAGAGTGGGGCCCTCAGCTGCAAAGTTGCCTGGCACTGTGGGCCAGGCTGGGCTAGTAATAGTGCATCAGAAACATCTCCAGGCACCCGGAGAGATAGAATTCCCAGCCCTCGCTGGCTCAGCTGATCCATGGGCCATGGTTAAGCCATGAGGGGACTGCACTCGCTGCCTCCTGCACCTGAAAAAACATACAGTAAGACCTCCCAGAAAATAAATCCAAGTACTTATTTTCAAGCCTAAAATCAAAAAAATTTCATGGACCACGGGTTGGCAACCGCTGCTTTAAAGCATCCAGACATTCACATATGGTCTGTTTTATTGGACGATAGGTGAGTTTAGCTGCAGGCCAAGTTGCACACAAAGTAATGTTTAGTAAGGACACAACATTCATAGAAGCAAAACTGCAAACAAAGAAAGGGCAAAGAAATCAGAGCCTTGCCAAAAGTAACTCAGAATGTAGAGGCAAACCTGGGGAGGAGGGAGGTTGGCAGTAGAGAAATCCAGCAAAGATATGAAATTATTTTAATTGGAAACCAGGCACTCTCTTTGCTGCACAGCTGCAGTTATAAAACTGAATACCTGGAATGCAAAATCAACAAAGAAAAAAAAAGTGCACCCCAAAAATGGAAGATTACACTGCAAAATAAGACCAGCAAGTTGAGATCAGATGCAAGCAAGCTAGAACAGATGAAAAAGAAGAAGCTGAAGAACAAGAAGAACAAAGAGTACCTAATCTAAAAATATCACTTAAAAACAAGGAAGATCAAGGAAGCACTAGAAATAATAAAGCAATAAATAACTCAGTGGCTTCTGTTTCTTTTCCTGACTTCAGATAATTTTCTGAGATTGGGGAGGGGAAGATGATGATCTTACTACAAAGCTTTATCAAAGGTTTCAGATGATCGTGACATGTGAAATGAGGAAAATAGAATGTTTTCCCTGAAAAAAAAATAGTCTTATACAGCAGAACCTCTGGTCATGACCATAATCCATTCCAGGACTTTGGTCGGCACCCTATTTGGTAGTGGCTGGAAGCAAGAATGACTGGGCATGTGCACACACACATACAAAAAAAAAAAAGGCATGGAAGGGGAAATTGCTCCGGCAGGGAAAATTGCTGTGGCTGTGATTGATCACCATCCAAGGATGTGTTCGTGAACAGAATGAAACATTTAGCGGATTTTTTGGTCAGCACCCGATTTGGATGTGGTTCCACTGTATAGCTAATTTTGTTATTTTGCTATCAAATGAGTATTGTTTTATTCCCAAGTCTTTTTTAATATGTTACATTTTTATTTTGAACTGCAAATGTGAAATCTCAGACACACTGTGAGTCTTATTTCACTTCCTTATACTTTTTTATGTTCTAGATTATAGTCATAATTTAAATTACAGATATGAAAAGACCTGATACTGTATTCTGCATTTGGATTATCTGAAAATATTATTGAAGATTTTATAGAGATGCAATAAATAAATGAATACATACATAAATCCGCTACACCAATGTCATGTGAATGATCTACACATTTGCAAAACATCATTCTGGCACCAGGAAACCTATAGATTTTATCATTGGTAACCACTTGGGCCATGAAAAATAAGACCCTTAGCCCAACTCAGCTGCAGTTGCTCCAGACAGGAGAATTTCTGAAATGTTTTTCATCCTCAGGATAAGCATAACAATAAAAAAAGGTACAAGTCAAATAACATATTTAATAATAAATAGTGAAAAATATGATTAGTATTCCTCTTCCTCTCCTGAACTTCTGTAGATATAAAAGGAATAAAAAGATGATATTACAACGTGTTTATAAAACTACATATTCTAGAAAGTAGAACGGACATGTTGCTCCTAAGAAGCAGAGAATCACCAATATTGTCACTGTTTGCTTTTCCTACCAGCTTTTCCTACTAGTGCTTATCTTGCTAAGAGCTTTGTGATTACAACACACTGCCTCCTGGGAAGTGAACTCATTTACTGAAGTAGCCCAGTTTCCTGGGTGGGCACAGAACATGGAGCTGTAAACTAGCCAGCCACATGTTGACCTAGTATCTCAAATGAAGCCAGTTTAAATATGGTTGCTAAGAGGACAATTTGGATCCTGAGAATATGAACAATTCTAGGAGCTGTTCTAAGAGAATTCTAATACAGAACACAGGATGAGGACCAATTTTATTTATTTATTTATTTATTTACAAACATACAAAATACACATACACAAAACTTAGACTTACACTATGTTTACACAATACAGTAAAAACAGGAACCGAGCGTTTGTTGTAATAGCAATATCAAATCGATACAATTCTCCTTATGTTATTTCCCCTTCTAGTATATTTTATTTGCATTTCAACATTTTTAACCCTCTTATTTTACTCATCTATCTGCTATATTGAGTGATTACTTCTAATAAATTTAAACTTTCTTGTATGCGTGCGTGCGTGCGTGCGTGCGTGTGTGTGTGTGTGTGTGAATTCTCCTTAACTTCTATTTTTGGACTTTACTGACTTCTTTCATTGATCCTTGTTTCTTTCCTCCATCCACCTATACCATTTTCCCCATATCTGGTAATATTCTGTTTCTTCTTTTCCCTGATTTCTTTTGTTAATTTGTCCATTTTGGAACAGTTCATAACCTTTCTTATTATTTCATCTTCGCTTGGTATTAATTTATTTTTCCATTTCTGAGCGAAGGCAATCCTCGCCGCCATAATTATGTATAAAATTAAATACTGGATTATTATTTTTTATATTTCACAGTCATTATTCCTAGTAGAAAAACTTCTGGTTTCCAATCTATTTTGACTTCTGTTATTGACTCTAGCCAATTTTTAATCCTTTTCCAATACTTTTTAGCCCCCTCACATGTCCACCATACATGATAATATGTTCCGTGTGTTGATTCACATTTCCAACATTTTGGGAGGTATTTGCTGAGATTTTTGCTAACCTTACTTGAGTCAGTTGCCGTCTGTAAAACATTTTGTACTGGTTTTCCTTGTATGCATCCGATAGTGTCGTTTTTAAATTTGTCCCCCCAAATTTTTCCCATTTATCTAATTCAATATTGTAGCCAAAGTTCTGTGCCCATTTTACCATTTGGTCTTTCACAATTTCTTCTTCCATTTCATACTTAAGAAGAAATTTATATATTCTCCCTATCATCTTTCTTTCTGAGCTTTGGATTATTTTATGTAATTTGTGTGGTTCTATTTTGATGCCATATAATTTAGTATCATTAGTGTGTTTAGTTTTGATTTGCAAGTAGGTTAACCAGTCAACTTTCATGTTTTGTTCTGCCAATTCCTCTTTTTTTTAAAAAATTCCCTGTCCATTAATTAAGTCTCTGTATCTTAACACTTTATTCATATCTGTAAAATTTGGGTGCATCGTCCTTTCTGTGGGGGATAGCTAATTTGGGATTTTCACATAGTGTTTTTTTTTTTTAAATTTTGAGCCAATTTTGCAATAACACATTTCTAATTAGATGTTTTGAAAATATTTGTGTGTTTTATTTTTATCATCCCGTAGGAACGTATGCCAACCTGCTAAAGTCAAGATTCTTTTATTCTTTAACTCTATCCAGTCCTTCACACATGTTGTTACTGCTAATGTGCTCCCAATTTTTAATGCTAAGCCTCCTTTCTGTTTGCTATCTTGCATTGACTTTATTTTAATCCTCGCTTTTCGTCCTTGTCAGCTGAACTTAGCAGTTAGTTTATTTAATTCCTGAAAGAAATTTTACCCGGATTAATAGGTGCGACTTGCAACAAAAATAAAGTTCTTGGTAAAATATTTGTTTTAACTGTGGCTATACGTCCCATTAGTGATAGCTGAATATTTTTCCAGCTTTCTAAATCTTTCTTTATTTGTGTCACTAGTTTATTAATTGTTGTCTTTAATTGTAGAACATTTTGCTGATACCCAGATTCCCAAGTATTTCACTTTCTTAGTTATTTGCATTTTACTTACTAATTCCAATCCCTCTTCTTGCTTTTTTGTCATATTCTTAGTTACCATTTTTGTTTTACTTTTATTAATTTTTAATCCTGCCACTTTGCTATATTCTTCTAATTTTTGGATTAATTTTGGATTGGATTCTAGTGAACCTTCTAAAACAAATACTAAGTCATCGTCATAGTCTTGGGTCTTATATTCTTCATTTTTAAGTCTTAAACTTTTATTCCCTGGTCCTTCCTAATTTCTTTGAACAATATTTCCAGAGTTAGCATAAACAGCAAAGGAGAGAGGGGGCATCCCTGTCTAACTCCCTTTTTTATTTCAATCTTCTCTGTTAGTTCTCCATTCATCAGAATTTTGGCTGTCTGTGTACTATAAAGTTTTTCTTTGAAGAGTGTTCAAAGACTTCAGTTAGTCCAGAATGCAGCCACGCGAGCGATTGTGGGTGCACCTAGGTACACCCACGTCACACCTATCCTCCGCGAGCTGCACTGGCTACCCATTAGTCTCCGAATCTGCTTCAAGGTGCTGGTCGCTACCTATAAAGCCCTACATGGCATCGGACCTGGGTACCTGAGAGACCGCCTCCTGCCGATTACCTCCCTCAGACCGATAAGATCTCACAGGTTAGGTCTCCTCCGGATTCCATCTGCCAGCCAATGTCGGCTGGCGACTCCCCGGGGGAGAGCCTTCTCTGTTGCAGCTCCAGCCCTCTGGAATGACCTCCCCGTGGAGATCCGGACCCTTACTACTCTCCTGGCCTTCCGCAAAGCCACTAAGTCCTGGCTGCTCCAGCAGGCCGGGGGGCTTGTGAAACATCCAGCTCCACGGAAATTGTGAATGTTGCGTCTTTTTTAAAGTGTTGTCTTTGTCTATTTATCCCCTTTCCCTTGTCTATTGTGAGCCGCCCTGAGTCCTCCAGGAGTGGGCGGCATACAAGACAAATAAAATGAAATGAATGAAAATGAATGAATGAATGAACTTAGGAGTAAAACACACTATATTCCCAGGGGTTTATTTGTGAATTGGTTATAAAGGTCAGGATATGTATTTTTGAACCAAACCCAGAATTGTAACAGGCAGAACATAATTCTATATTACATACTGAGATATTTTAACGAGGCCTTTGAGTTTCTGTTTGTCTGTTTGTTTGCGTTTCACTTCCTTCCCTTTTTCAACAGCCCTGGCATCTTTTTCTTTGGTTTGCCAACTCAGCCTCATTTCACACCTTGCAGTACTTTCTCTCCTGAGTAGTCTGGCTAATTATTAGGATGCTGTACTGCAGGCTAACTCTGCCCACAGCCAGGAATTACATCCTGTTGACTCAAGGGTGGCTCATCTTTCCATCCTTCCAAGGTCAGTATTGCCCCAACAATAATGCCCCCATATTGTTGGGGTGTTATTCTGACACTATAAACAGCTCAGAGAGTGCTGTAAAGCACTTTAGGGTGGCAAAGAAATCTAAGTGCCATTGCTTTTGCTAAATCTGTTGCAAGATCCTAGCTTCTTTGCCAGAAAGCAGCAACTGACTTCTAAATCTACATTTCTAGATTATATTAAGCCAAGCTAATATGAAAACATCATTATATATTTTAACATAGACCGGAAAATATGATTCCCTGAATTGGATATATTAAGAAAATCTGGAAAGTCAAATATTCATGTACAAATTCTTATGTTCCCTTCCCAAACTGCAGTGTTGCTAGGCTAGATTTTTCAGAAAGGACCTATATTTTGTCTGAGGAGACCTAATTTTTCATATTCACAAAATATTCATTTGCTTTCTACGTCCTGAATTCTAGCAAATAATTCTAGGGAGGAAAACTCAATTCCATCTTCATGCAGTATTTTTATCCATTTGAGTTAGAGAGGAATACTAGTTTTATTGTTTTATGTTTTATTTTAGATTGTAAGCTATTTTAATTGTATCATGCTCTAGCAGAGGGCTTTATTAATTTATCAAGCATTTCCATTTCTAAAAAGAACCATTTGTCCATACATTACTGTGAGTTTTCTGACTGTTCTTCAAAGAGTAAATATAGGATCCAATTAAAACACAAATGCAAAACGGAAAAAGTTTTGACATTCTGGTTCTTACCTGAGGACAATAAGTGCTATAGTCTAACTTCAAGTAAACAAAAATATTGTCTCAGTTCCTTAATCTCTGCCATGACCTTTAAAACCATCCATTTCATGTGGTCAATAATGTCCAATGATTTCTTTCCGAAATTGCTAATCTTTTAATATGAAGGTTGCTTTTGCTCTTTTCTAGTTTTCTCTTTTCCTATTTCCTACTAGAACTTCTTTTTTTCTAAGGTTTTACACCTTAAGTAATCTATAAATGTGGATCAGAAGATGCATTCTGAACCACTTCAGAAATTCTTAAAAGAGATATAATCCTGATTTGCACATTGCAACTACTTACCTGTTCTTTAAAGTGTCTTCGTCTGAAGAAGTGCTGATAGAGAAATTAAAAGCAGAATTTAATATTATTCTGGCAGTAGTTGAATATTTCATCTTTACCTGATCAGCTTGGCCTAGTCATTTATCTGTTTATTTATTCGATTTAATTGTCACCCATCTTCTTCGTAAGCAACCCTGGGAGGCTTACAGCATAGAAAATAAATATTTCTAAGACTATAAAAATGGCTATAATCAAATACAAAATTAATAAATAAAAGACAACTAAAAGATAAAAGATGGGGAGAGATGGAGGAGGATGTACAGTGGGAGAGATGTGGGTTTGTCTCTTAATTCACCAACCACCTCGAGTGAGATGCTCTCCAGTTGGGGCCCTTAGCCATCGGCCAGAGCCTGGCCTTCAGGTCCTTATGGAAGCTCAGAAAGGTGGGAACTCATCTCACCTCAGGAGATAAGATGTTCCAAGGGGGGGAGGGGCCAGAGCAGAGGTGATCCTTCTCCTGGACTCTACCGGCCAAAATTCCTTGACTGTCGGGGTTTGCAGCTTGTCTCTTCTGCTGGCATGGGTGGGGTGGGGTGGCTTCAATGGGGTGAGACTGTTCCTCAAGTAACCTGGATCTATTCCATGTAGGTCTTTAAGGATAATAACTAATACTCTGAACTGCATCCCCAACCAAACCAGCAACCATTGCAGTGGCGTAACAGGGCCCCCAAGAACTGTGTTTCTGTGTGTTGCAGCAGCACTTGCACCAGTAGACACTTGTATGTAAGCTTGGTTTTTGTATGGTCCTCCATGCCCTGGATCTATCCTTTTAGTCCTTTGTTTTGAAATATTACTGCCGTTAGGCTTGCAAAAAGATGTCTTTAATCTCACCGTGTGGTCTTTTCTGTTGGGTTTGGAGGAAAGTCAACTTCATATTTAAGCTTTCTTATCCAAGCCCCACCCAAGGTGGAACATACTTTGCAGGTAAATGAATTTGTGGCAGAAGAGATCAAATCTCTTTTGTGCCCAGCATCACAAGTCTTGTGCAAGGCATGTCTCCAGTCCTCCATTGTGCCAGCAAGCAAATCAAAAATGTTAATTTAATTTTATACTTGCTAAAATATGAGGAAAATATAGTTACATTTGAAAATAAAATACTGCATTGCAGGGGGTAATCATCTATAGACATAGTATAAAATACTAATATATTCAAAATTATGAAATTCAATGAAGTACCATAATTTATTCTTATAATATCTTTACCTCTGCTCAGTTACTCAATTAGGTTGGAAACAACATTCTAAGAATGTCTAATAATTTCATCACAATAAAAAAGCTGAAGCCTTGTTATGGTGCTTGAAAATTTAAACAGGAAAACAATATTAGTGACCCTTTTGTAGCACATGTAATTACTTACAGTTTTTCCACAGAATGAACTTCAGGGATTTGTAGAGGTCTGATAAATAAAGAAAAGCAGAAAAACCAATAAATATAAGACTACAAAACAAAAACAAGTCTTTTCAGTCATCTCCTTGAGATGTAGCACCATCAGTTTCAGATATTCTTTTTCCATCCCTGCCTCCGAGTGAAAGCACAGGTACTAACAGCCTTCCAAAAGGCTTAAAGAGAGAAGGCTTGCTGAATCATTTGGGGGGAGGGTATTTCATCAGGTAGGGACAGCCACATGAAAATTCACACTTCCAAGCTTCCACTAAGAGGCAAGATTTCAGGGAAAGGACCTGGAGTGTATCTACCCTATTTGAGTGGTAGGATGGGCAGGGAGAATTGATCCCACAAATATCCTGGTCCCTGCCATGTAGGGGTTTACAGGTAACAACCAGCACTTTGAATTACATCCAGAAGGAAGACAGCATAGCTCATACAACAGCGGTATAACATGGGCAAACATAGGAACAGCCAATAGAGAACGTGTCACTGCTTTTTGGACCAGTTGTAGCATCTGAGTTGCCTTCAAGGGCACTTGAAGTGATCTTCAAGGGCAGCTCCATTGTGCATTGCAGTAATATAACATTTGGCCAAATCCAAATATGCCCAAATAATCTTGTAATGAAAAAAATAAAAATGTCCTCTAACTCACAAAATGGGACTATTCCCTCTGTAATTATACTTCAGCCATGTCATGCAGGGGAATTTACCGGCGAAAGCAAACATATATTGGAAGAATTAGCAGTAAAAGGATGTCAGGCCATCAAAGAATACTGTGGCTAGACATCATCAAACCTGACATCAGCCAAAGCAGACAAGATTGGAAGATGTGGAGAAACACACAACTGCAATTGTCTCCAAAGATTAAGAATGCATGTTGCAGGTAACCAGCTATCTCTTTGGGCTTTATTTATTTTTGGCTTCGTTAGCATGCATGCCAGCCTGGCAATCTCAGTTTAGTGTTTGTTCAGCACTGAAAATAGTTTAAAGTTGCCAAGACGAGAGGGGGACGTATAACACCAGTTGAGGAATGTAACAGGAAGCCAATGCTTTACATACTAATTCAGCCAGCAAAATGGATTATTCAGCCATGTTCTCAGTGTTTTCAACTTTTACATGCAGCATCCTGTGCATTAAAACTTGCTTTTTAAAAGTGAAACTCACAGGTGCATTGCCAAAATTTTTTGAGACTGGTCCTCATAAAGAGGATTTTCAGAGCAGAGAGTTGCAAATAACTAAGTATCTCCAGGCAAGAGTTACCGTTTTTCCAGAGGAGTTCCTTCCATTCCTTTGGCAGCTTGCTGAGAATAGATCTGTTTAACCCAAAAAGAGAGTCGTGATTGTGAGGGATAAATGTAAAGATTTTTCACAGCGAGGAAAAAGAAGCAACGATTGGCTGGAGAACAATGTCTTTTTCTCTGTTTCCCAGTAAGAAACTCTTCCTTTTCTCCATCTTCTGTGTATAAAAAGGCCTTTGTCTCCAACGTGGTTCGATAAGCCTCATAAGGAGGTCTTATGGACCAAATCAAGCCTTCCAGCCCAGTGTTCCCTGTCGGACTTGAATCCAACTCTACACACCCATTTAGTTATCTCTATTTGCCTCCCCTCACCAATAATTTTACAAAAACCAGTCCCACCCTTTCTTGCTATGGCACTGTCACATCTGCTGCGGCTCTCTGTGGTTCAATATATTATATTAAATCCTGCTGCAGTAATGGGATCTCCCTGAGTTAGTGTTTAAGGAAATGTTAGCTCTTCACGAAAGCAATATTTTGAAAGTTGCAACGTTTATTTTTTCATTACTGGGCTTTGAGATATAGTGGGTTAATAAATTAATACAAGGATCTCTAGTAAAATATTTTAGCTTACCTTAATGAAAAATAGCATTGCAATAATAATAATTATTATAATTGTTATCAATGAAAGAGCCAATTGCAAGTACTGGTAAGTAATGTTGTTGTTCTGGTATTTTTGAATTTCCTGCCTCGCTATCTGCAAGGTTAAACAAAGAGAAGAAAAATGGAAGATAGGTTTTCATGTACTGCAACATTTTCTTCATCCTGACTAATCATATAGAAGGCAACTTGTACTCATCAGTATAAATAGGGCGTTGGTACTTACCTGATACGCCTCTTCTCATAGTGGGGGGAGGAGTATCCAGAATGGGTTTACCTTACCCTCTCATGATTGGAATGAGTCAGATAAGCTCTTTGAGCAACGCCCCCTGGCACCAGGTATTCCTCAGTTTTATTGACGAAGAGCGACTCGTTGCACCATTCACTCCAGACTCTTAATTCAGTTCTTAGCTTTTATTGTCTTCAACATCAATATCTATATAACTTCATAAACAATGAACATAACACTTACGTACAAACATAGTCAGGGAGGGACTGGATACTCCTCCCCCACTATAAGAAGAGGCATATCAGGTAAGTACCAACACCCTTTCTCCATAGTGAAGGGGGAGGAATATCCAGAATGGGATGTACCAAAGCCTGCACGTCCCTAAGGAGGGAGACCCCTGAGAACCCATGTCCCTCACTCAAGCCTATTGAGGCGTGGGCCCCGCCCTGTGAACCGCCTGCAACACCCTGCGGCCAAACGAGGCTTCTGCCGAGGCAAAGGAGTCCAGCTTATAGTTCCTAACAAAAGGAGAGGGAGAAGCCCACGTGGCTGCCCTGCAGATTTTGGCTAGGGATGCCTGCATGGCCCAGGGGGGATGTGGCTGCGCTCCACGTGGAGTGAGCTGTGATATGATTTGGTGTCTGTAAGCCCTGCGATTGGTATGCAGTGGCAATGCAGGTTCGCCACCACCTGCCTAGTGGTGGAAGTTACCTTGTTACCCAGGGACCCTGGTTGGATGGAGACAAACAGAGCTTCGGATTTCCTGTTTTGGCCTGGTTCTCCTGAGGTAAATCCTCAGAGCCCTCCTTACATCCAGAGTGTAACACTTCTTCTCCAATGGGTGAGAAGGGTCTGGACAGAAGTTGGGCAAATCAGTTCCTGGGCTCGATGGAAACAGGAGCACACCTTGGGGGATGAAGGACGGATCCAGTCGTAACCCCACCCTGTCTTGGTGGAAGACACAGAGATCCTCCCTGGTGGACAGAGTTTGCAGCTCGGATATCCGCCTGGCAGAGGTGATGGCCACCAGGAAAGCCACCATATGAGTCAGGACCTTAAGGGAAACTGTTCGTAAAGGCTCAAACGGAGCGCCTGTTAGAGCGTCCCCTACCCTGTGTAAGTCCCAGGAAGGGTACCTGAGTACCGTGGATGGCTTGGGAGTGGAAACCCCCTTGAGGAATTGCCTGACCATAGGATAGTGGGTCAAACTCTGGTTCCTGTCACCCAGGAGAACTGACGAGATGGCTGAAACCTGTCTCCTAATCATGTTAGGAGCTAACTCTGGGTGCTCCAGCCACCCCTGGTTGAGGGATATCCTCTCCTGGAGAATTCTCCAGGGCCTCTCCACTGAAAGCAACTGGAGATCTGCAAACCACGGCTTCCGGGGCCAGTGAGGGGCCAACAGAACCACTTCCACCCCCTCCCGAGAGATTTTCCATATGACCCTGGGGATCAGGGGTAAGGGTGGAAAGGCATACAGAAGACCCCTGGGCCAGGGGCTTCACAGAACATCCACCCCTTCTACCCCCCATGTCTGGTACCTGGAAAAGAACCTCGGGAGCTGAGCGTAGAGGGGCGTGGTGAATAAGTCGGCCTCCAGGCATCCAAAGCACTCCGCCAGCTCCTCGGATTGCTGGCTGCAGCTTCTGCTCCAAATTGTCCACCTCAGTCCGATTGAGCCAGTCGGCTCTAATGTTCTCCACCCCTGCTATATGCTCTGCCCTCAGTGAATGCTGTCTAAGATCATAGGCTATCTGAGGTGCTTCTGCGATTTCTCATAGTCGGACATCCATTCTGAGTTTGTGGTGGGTTCTGGCATGAGGACCGGCCTGTCTGATCGTTTTCCCCAGTCAGACAGACTTAAAAGGAAATAACTTTATCAGTCCTGGCTTCCGCTGGCTGTGAGCCCAAAATAAATATAAATAAAGTCTCTGGCAAGAAGATAACAGAATGCAAAAACAAAGATCTCTTATGGCAAAACCAGGTGTACAGAAAGAAAGCCAATCACTTCTCCAAGTGTCTCTTTGAATCAGGGTTACAGAAAGCAAATAACTTATCCAAGTACCTCTCACAAACAAACCACGACCGATGAACGATGAACCACGAACGAACGACGAACATTGACTTCTGCAACCAGGGCGTGGCACCATCAGTCCTTTTATCTCCAGAAGACCACACTAACGAGCCCACGCTGCATTGTTATTCCTGTATCCTGACTCAACTCACAGCAAACTTCTGCTGAGTCACAACACTATCCCCCACCGCAGGGCCCTTTCCCCGGGTTCCGATGATCTGGATGCGGTTGGAATGGCTTGTCCACAAGATGGCCTGCACTCATTTCCTGTGGTGCCTTTTTCATGAGTCCCAAACCTCTGCAGGAATAGTCCCCTTGAGCCGGAACTCCCTATGTATCTGGTGGCCACCATGTCTCCTTCCGCCCTTCACAGCGTTGACACCCTGTCCAGGGTCCTCCACCCTCTGCAAGGCCGACCCACCAGCCCCCCTACTGTCAGAGGTTGACGGCCGCTCCAACAGCTCCGGCCAAGCCCTAACGCCCTGTCCAGGGTCCTCCACCTCCTCCAAGGCCAACCCACATAACCCCTCGCCGTCGGAGTCCGGCAGCAGCTCCACCGACTCCTGCCGAGCCACCACACAGTCCCCTCCCACGGGGCCTATCCCCCAGTTCCGACGATCGGGGTGTGGCCCAGAAGGGTTGGTGATGGCCTCCACAGAACACAGTCCAAGACACTGGTACCCCGCCAGGAACCTAGAAACAAAGTCCAGTGCTGCGGGGACCAGAGTCGACAAAGGCTGGAATCTTGGCGGAGCTCTCCTTGCAGACCTGGCCCATTGGCACTGGGCACATGACTCCACGCACCTCCACATGTCAATTCTCAGATGGGGCCACCAAAATTGACGGGAGGCCAGGCGCAACGTCCCAAAAAAAAACCCAATGTGTCGATGCAGAAGCGCAATGAACCTGCAAGAGCACCCGTCGACGGATGTGCCCTGCGGGAACATAGAGCCGGCCCCGATACTTCAAAAGATCCCCTTCCAAAGTCCATGGGGACGCCGGCCCTACTTCCACCTTTTGTCGCTCCACCCAGTCGTCACCCGGCTGCGCATCCCGTATCAGAGACTGCACGCTCACGGGATGACAAACGGCAGCGCAGGATGCAACGGGAACAGTCCGAGATGGAAGCGAGTTCGCACGGTCAGAGTTCTCTACTTTACTAGGCAGGGCATCTACCCTGGGATTCCACACACCCCGAACGCACGCTACCTTGTGCGAACGGGGTATCACGGCCGCACAAACGTGCTGGTTGTCCGACATGATAGTGCGTTGCTGAGGGACGGCTGCAGCCCGCGCAACCCTTCTGTTCTTCTTGGGGCAACTCCCTGCCAGGTGTCCAAGATCCCCACAGTAGAAGCACAATCCTTCAGCACGTCGTCTGTCCATCTCAGTACATGACACTCTAGGTCTGACAGCACCCAACTCCATGGGCTCCTCCCAGCCCACTGCAGTCCCTTGCTGAACTGACATGCTGGTGGTCTCCTGGAATGCACGGTGAGGCCTTCGCCTCTGCAGCCGGGCATCTATCCGGAGGCACAGGTGGACCAACACATCGAACGTCGGTGGCCTGTCCACCCTTGCCAGTTCATCCTGCAAGGCCTCAGACAATCCATCCTGGAACATGTCCATTAGAGCTGGTTCATTCCATGTGGAATCC
Source organism: Thamnophis elegans (assembly GCF_009769535.1). Lineage (NCBI taxonomy): Eukaryota > Metazoa > Chordata > Lepidosauria > Squamata > Natricidae > Thamnophis > Thamnophis elegans. The sequence goes on along the minus strand of NC_045558.1, from coordinate 85,512,225 downwards.
TGGCTACGCGGCCTGACTTCACTAACATAGTCCTGCAATGAACCACTCCCCTGCTGCAATGACTTCAGACTTCTAGCTGATGTTTCCCCCTTGATAGGATCTTCAAACATCCATTTAAAGTACTGACAAAAGCTCTGGAAGTCATCCAACAAAGGGCTCGGCTGAGTTAACAAGGGGGTAGCCCAACGGGCAGCTGTGCCTGAGAGCAAACTGATAATGAATCCCACCTTCGTCCGGTCAGTGGGAAAGTCCTCCGCTCTCAAACTCAGGAACAGCTGGCATCGTCCCAGAAATGCGTCAAACATGGCCAGACTCCCATCCTATTTATCTGGCATGGCTACTGGGCACTTCCTCCTTGGCTGGGGGGGGGGTTGCAGCTCTCTGCAGCTGTGCAATTTGATCCTCCAACACCGCTATTTGTTGAGCCATTTGCCTATTTTCAGCAATTAATTGCTCCATAATTAATCAAATGGAGGCTTGTTTTGGCAGAAGTCAATCTGTTCTGACCCCCCCCCCTTCTTTGCTCGTTAACAGACGACAGTCAGACAGACTTAAAAGGAAATAACTTTATCAGTCCTGGCTTCTGCTGGCTGCGAGCCCAAAATAAACATAAATAAAGTCTCTGGCAAGAAGATAACAGAATGCAAAAACAAAGATCTCTTATGGCAAAACCAGGTGTACAGAAAGAAAGCCAATCACTTCTCCAAGTGTCTCTTTGAATCAGGGTTACAGAAAGCAAATCACTTATCCAAGTGCCTCTCACAAACAAACCACGACTGATGAACAATGAACCACGAACGAACTACGAACATTGACTTCTGCAACCAGGGCGTGGCACCATCAGTCCTTTTATCTCCAGAAGACCACACTAACGAGCCCCAGCTGCATTTTTATTCCTGCATCCCGACTCAACTCACAGCAAACTTCTGCTGAGTCACAACAGGGACCCAAGTTCAGATAGGGAAGAAAATGAAATGAAAATGTATGTGAGCACCTGTCTAACCTAGACAAGATCCAATTCCCAGGACTGGATGGATTACACCCCAGGGACCTGAAGGAACTGGCAGACGAGATCTCCAAACAACTGAACTATATCTTTCAGAGATCCTGGAGTACCAGGGAACTACCATAGGATTGCTGATGTGGTTCCCATCTTCAGAAAGGGAGAAAACAGATCAAAAGCCCAAAGCCAACATGGATTTGTCAAAAACAGATCATGCCAGACTAACCTTATTGCATTCTTAGATGAAGTGACAAAACTAGTGGACCATAGGAATGCCGTCAATATAGTTTACTTGGACTTCAGCAAGTCCTGATAAGGTAGACCATAACCTACTACTAGATAAAGTAGAAGAATGTGGGTTAGACAGCATCACACCAGATGGCTTTGTAACTGGTTGACCAACCGCACTCAACGTGTAGTCCTCGTTGGAACTGCCTCTTCATGGAGGAAAGTATGCAGTGGAGCCCCCAAGACTGTGTTGGGCTCAATACTCTTTGACATCTTCATCAGTGATTTGGATGAGGGTGTTAGGTATGTAAGCTTAACAGTTGGGTTAACAATATATATGTCATGATAGTAGTGCTGTTTCTTTAAGTACTGCTGCAAATGTGGTTGGATGCTATTATCTCAAGCGGTCATAAGAAGGAGCCAGCATGACTGTTAGCTCTCTGTTTGTTAAATGCTGATCGGTGGGGGGACTCATCAAATTTGCAGATGACCCCAAGCTGGCAGGAATAGCCAACACTCCAGAATACAGGCTAAAGATACAGAAGGATCTTGATACACTTGAACATTGGGCACTGTCTAAGAAAATGAAATTTATTGAAGTAAGGTTCTACATTTAGGCAACAAAAACAAAATGCACAGATACAATATACCTTGCTCCACAGTAGTAACAGTGAAAGGGATCTTGGAGTCCTAGTGGACAACCATTTAAATATGAGCCAGGAGTGTGCAGCAGCTGCCAGAAAGACCAACACAGTTTTAGGCTGCATGAACAGAGGAATAGAATCAAGCTCACGTGAAGTGTTAATACCACTATATAAGGCCTTGGTAAGGCCACACTTGGAATTCTGCATTCAGTTTTGTCACCATGATGTAGAAAAGATGTGGAGACTCTAGAAAGAGTGCAGAGAAGAGCAACAAAGGGGATTAAGGGACTGGAGACTAAAGCCTATGAAGAACGGTTGCAGTAACTGGGTATGTCTAGTTTACTGAAAGGAAGGACTAGGGGAGATATGATAGCAGTGTTTCAATATCTCAGGGGTTGCCACAAAGAAGAGGCAGCCCAACTATCCTCCAAGACACTTGAGTGCAGAACAAGAAGCAATGGGTGGAAATTAATCAAGGAGAGAAGCAACTTAGAACCGAGGAGAAATTTCCTGACAGTTAGAACAATTAATCAGTGGAACAACTTGCCTCCAAAAGTTGTGAATGCCCCAACACTGGGAGTCTTTAAGATGTTGGATAGCCATTTGTCTGAAATGGTATAGGATTTCCTGCCTAGGCAGGGGGTTGGGCTAGAAGACCTCCAAGGTCCCTTCCAACTCTGCTATTGTATTGTATTGTATTGTATTGTATTGTATTGTATTGTATTGTATTGTATTGTATTGTATTGTATTGCATTGCATTGTATTGTATTTTGCTCTTTGCCTAATTGCCCCCACCCTTGGAAGGGCCTTCAGGGGTAATCTCTAACCCAGTTGGAGGCTCTTCTGTCCCTCCAGTGGAGCTGCAGCCTTTAGCAGCGAGGACTTGATTTCTGCTTGTCCTCCCAGCTGCAGGGGGCTGCCATCTTGGGCCACGTGGGGCCTCTCCTCCCCCTTCTTTCCAAATGGCTCTGCGGGGCAAATACCCTAGCCCCACCCTCAAGACTTAGCAACAAAAAAAAACCCCACAGCTTGTGCTGCTAAGAGCTGCCGGCCTCCTGCTGTTAACTGTGGCCTCCTGCTGAGAGCCTTCTCACCCCCCCCTCTTACTTAAAGGGGAGTGTTCTTAAAGAAGTAGCCTTTGGAATTCTCCTGCCCAAGGAACAGAATAGGGCTTGCATAAATTGTGATAGCAAGGTTGCTGAATCCTCCCCTGGAGGGGGGGAACCTTGCTGCCTGAAGAGAAAACTGGTAATCTTTCCTCAGTTTCCAGGCGCGTGGGGAGGGGTTCTTCCTGTTGCAGGCCTTGTGGCAGCTGCCTCTGCCTTTCCTACTTGGAGATAGGCGGGGGTAATTGATCCACCGCCTGCCTCTTTAATCCCCCTTGATGGAGATATGCCTCCTTTTGGCCTTTGCCTGCCTCCCCCGCCCTTGGCTAATACCTCTGCGATGGTCTCCAACCTTTTTAAGGGCTCCTCAGAGCGTCTGGTGGTGGTTGTTGCTGCAGGGCTGAGAGCTTGGCTCCTGCCGGCCTCCTCTGAGCTGCTGGGGGCCGCCATCTTGGACCACGTGGTTTCAAGATGGCCTCCGGCTCCAAATTCAAAAAGCTCCTCTTTGCTGGAGTACATGGAAATGGCTTGTGTCTTTGCAGGTTGCCATGTGGCTGCCACTGCCGCTGGAGGCTACCTCTCTCGTCTCCCCCTGCCTCCCGCAGCTCTTTTCTGAGCCTCTCCAGCTCTCACCTTGTTCTCTGGTGATCATTGCCAGCGCAGGCCCTCCAGGGCATTTTAACAAGTCGCGGTTCGTGGCTCAACCCCTGAGGGGAGCGGGGGAGCACTCCAGCAGCTTACATCCCTCTGCGACTGGGCTTGCCTCCAGGCGGCTTGTGCCCTCTCCTCCTGCTGCCCGGCCAAGGTCCTCACTGAGTGTCTTCGGATTCACTTGTGGCCAGGGCAGCATGCCGCCCCAGGGGGGCTGGCGGCAGTTCCGATCCTGTAGAAGGAGGCTGTGCGTGGTGCAGGGAGGAAAGATTTGATGGGTCCAAATGAATTCTCTTTAAATCCTAGTAAATTGCTGGAGATCCAGAATGTGCAACTTCTCACATTTGGATGAGTCAGAAAAACTGGGGAATACCTAGTGCCAGGGGCCGTTGCCCAAAGAGCTTATCTGACTCAATCCAATCATGAGAGGATAAGGTCAACCCATTCAAGATACTCCTCCCCCCTCACTATGGAGAATGGACTGTTCTGTAACAGCTTAGTTGTCAGATAATGTTAAGCAAGAGCTTGCTTAATTTGAATGCCTTAGCCCAATATCATCACAATATAAAAATTTAGCAACAATTATACTCTAAACCCATTTCTTGAAGATACTCTACTAATCCATATGTTTTTAATCATGTTTTATTAACTTGAACTTAGAATCTAGTTTATTATTGATTTATACTTTGATAAGAGGCTCTCACCAATTCATAGTAAACTCAAGATAAGACAAAGGCAAGTTTCAGAATTTTTGTTCCCCTCCAGGCAGCCTTGTAATTTTCCTTGGCAACTTTTACCCATCTATTTTGTCTGCTGAATATCAGACAGATGGAAGAGTCGGAAGTCTTTATGCCAAAGCATCTATTAGCCCCACAAAACCTGACAAAATACCCATTGGATTATATCAGGAAAAAAATCACATAGGCTCTTATAAATGCAAATTCATAATAAACCCACTTTGGAATTATTAAAGTACAGTGAACACGCAAATCATATATTTTATAAAAAACAAGTTTACATAACATTAACAAAATCTTCATAAACAAATGACCAAATGTACTCCTATAAATATAGATGGGGAAAGTATTATTGCTGCTAGGAATGGGAGAAACTATATGCATCAGGGTAAAAAATATTTTTAAAAAGTAGCCAGGAATTATGTAAACAAGTGATGATTATTTCTTAATGTGCAATGCTGTGTATGGATTATTACAAAAATATCAATTAAAGTAAACCTTATTTATTATTGTTTGAATAGAGATATGTTGTCGAAGTATAATTTTTACCTACTGTTTAGAAAACTTTTGCCAAATTTACTATTTTTTAAAAAAAGGTATTTATTACAGTATCCATTTTGTCCCTTTAAAATAGTGTGTCAAAATTCAAAAGCAGAAATTAAGTTGAAAAATCTGGCCAGAGACAATGGTCCATCATCATCTTGTGCAGGAAATATTTGACTCTACTATTGTTTGGTAAATCCGTTTTCTTTATAGACCAGTTATCATCATTACACAAGAGACTGCAGACTTTTGCAATTCTTCCAATCCATAAAAAGCTCCTTTCCTCAGCAAAAAAAAGTACATTTTTACCCTTTAAAAGCAACAACAGTTCTACCAATCCAGTTTTCTTAAAACCATATAATTTTATCTGAAATCTCTGTTTTAACTCTGGTGAGCCTCATTCTGTTCTTCTTTTCTTTCACATTTCAGTTACTTTACCTTTGTGCTATATGCCACTCTTCCCAGATGCTGAGGAGCATCTGTAAGAACTTTATATAAACATACATGTCACTTTTGCTTGATAACAGACAGTGGAATCATACAGAGAAATGGTGTTCTCACATTACTATAAGCAATCTAAAAGGGCTTTTACTCTAGAACAGTAACTGCTTTTACAGAAATGAATATGCAAATAATTTACACCAATTTGGTCTCCTGGAGGAAAAAAAAGAGACACTTCTAAGTAACTAAGTCTTGGTAAAACTCATAAGAGTTTGGACCACTTATCTAGATTGTTTTTACCTCATCAGGGGATTTCTCCATTTTTCTGGAACTTGCTGTTTTTTGCCACTCAGATTCAAAAGCATAATGTTGAAGGAAAAAATTATGAGTGGTTGATAAAAAATCAGATGAAGCGGGAGCAGAGGTCGAATGTCTATGATGCTCCCAATAAGTTTCACCAGGCAACAGTTTGTTGAAAGTTTCCGGCTCCTCAGTGGTGATTCTGATGTTTCCTCTAATTATTAAGTGTCCGGGAAAGTTTTCTTTTTTTGATTCCTTAGACTCAAATTCCTTCTCCAAAAGTTTCTCTGAGATTTGTTCATTCTGTTCATTCACTTTACCAGGGTATTCCTTATCACCATCATCCACTACAACCGAAGAAGTCAAAGGAGGCAGCTGGGTCGGAAGATGTACAATGGAGCGCTTCCGCAAGGAGTGAACTGATGGTTGAGGAAACCTCTGAAGGGAAGAAACCTGCCAAGGATCTAGTAGTGCTACAGGCTTCCCAGTTTTTTCAACCATTGTACGTGAAGCAGGTGTTACTTGCTCTCCTGCACGTATTCCAGAAGTTCTTCCAAATCTTTGCCTTTCGGTTACCAACTGAAGTAATAAGCCTCCATCACTTGGTTTGTTTCCAAGGTCATGAATTTTCTGTACCATTGTCTGGTGGTTCTTTAACCTTTCCCTAGGGTTTTTAATCATCAGGTTGATGTCATCAGCTTCTGAAATTTCGGTAGCCACTTTCTTTTGGATCTCCAACTGATGAGATTTCTCTTTTTCCCCTTTTATTTTTGCTTTGGGAGTGACTTGTGGCCACTTCTTATCCTTCAGAGCTACTTGTCGTCTGGCAAGCTTCCACCATTGCACAGTCATTGTGTGTGAAGCAGGTTTTCTTTGCTCTGCTTGAAGTTTGCCTATGCTTTCTGAAAACTGTCGTCTTTTTGTTAGGAACGTAAGAAATAAATTTTCTCCTGTTCGTTTTTTTACAAGCTCATGATCATCTTGTATTATTTTTTGATGGCTCTTTAACCATTCCAGAGGGCTTTTAGATTTTATGTTGATGTCCCAGGAATGTTCTGAAAATTTTGTAGCCACTTCCTTTTGGATCTCCAACTCATGAGTTTTCTCTTTGTTTTCTGCAATTTTTGCTATGGTAGCCAGAGGCACTTGTCGCCCTGCAAGCTTCCACCGTTTTTCAGCCATTGTATGTGAGTTATGTTTTGCTTGATCTTCTGCAAGTTTTCCTGTGGTTTTTGCTAATCCTCGCCTCTTTGTTGGTAACCTAACAGGTAAGTCTTTTTTTCTTGGATTATTCTGAAGCCAATGATCTTTCTTTCCCTTATTCTGATGGTTCTTTAACCCTTCTGAATAGCTTTTAGTCATCAGGCTTATGTCCCTAGAAGCTTTCAAAATTTCTGTAGTTAAATCCTTTTGGACTTCCAACTCTTGAGTCTCTCCCTTCTTGGTTATTTTTGCTTTGGGTGCCACTTGTAGGACATTAGATGATTTGTGCAGTGTTTTCAGCAGATTTTCATGAGATCCCTTTTCATCCAAATATTCATGAGGATTTGATTTAGTTAATCTACTCCATAATTTTAAAATTGATGACCTAAGAAATTCAATGGAATTACCAAGTGTCTCCTGAATATGCACATTGTCATAACTAGGAGAATTGGTATTCCTTTTGCAATTAATGTTTGAGGCTGGGCATGGAAATATAAATCCATCCAACCGTTCAAAAAATACCAGCATTCCAATCAAGAAAATTTGGGTCGCAAAGGGGGCAACACATCTCATGATGCCCATCCCCTCTTGCTCGTTTTACCCAAGTGAGGGATGCCTTGGAATGTTGCAGGCAACAATTGAGGTGATTCTATGCAGTTACTAAGCAACCACATGTTATTCCATATAGAGGCTGCAGGAGAATGCCACTGCTGTGATATCAGTTTAATATGATTCCTGACATCATAGAATTCCCAGAACCGTGGCAACCATATAGGTAGTGACCTCTGTTATAAATAATGAGCTGATTTTATGATTTTATGATATTACTCAGATAATCACAAATGTTCTTGGGTCAGACCAGGCTATTGTTCTCCAGGTACTAAAACAAATTACTGCATACCACTTATAGCTAGAAAAAAGGGGGATAAGCAATTGAGGAAGGAAAGTATTAGGACTTTAGCTTATATACTTCCCCGTAGTGCTTCGCAGCACTCTCTGGGCAGTTTACAATGTCAGCATATTGCCCCTAACAGTCTGGGTCCACATTTTACCAATCACAAAAGGATGGAATGCTGAGGAAACCTTGAGCCATTCATGATTAATACCAACTGTGGGCTGAGTTAGCCTGCGATAGTGCAGGTAAGATAATCATCCCAGAAGAAAGAGCAGATAAATGATAAACATACATTCCTGTGAAACAAACACCTGTCTTCCTTCACTCAAAGTTTATTTATTGTATTTGTGTCACATTGCAAGCAACCCAAATCCTGGGAGTTTATATGATGAATACCATCTGTGGGACAATTTACAATAGTCATGATAAATCTAAAAAACATAAAATCAACCTTGAGAATATTAAAAATTACAACTCAGGAAGGAAAAGAAAAAAAGCAGTAATAGCAAAAGTGATCTGAAGTAATTTAAATGTCTGAATATAATCTGGGACATCAGCCTGATTTCCAAAGGAAAAGTTTTCAAAAAAACCAACAACAGTTATACTGGAAAGCAATCCCTCCTGGTTTCACATTTATCACACTTGGGGATGATAAACACTAGGGATATTTGTGGGGAGGAGGGAACATGAGGATGGTATGTGCATTTAAGTGCCATGGCAAATAGAAACACCATTTTATCAAATGTCCTAACTAGTAAATGATTGCTGGTGGCTTTGGGGTGATTAAATCATCACATGCCCATCATTTCGCTATAACTGCTGTTGATACACATGCCTTCCCCAGAATCTACCTTTGAAGAAAAGGAAGAGCCAGCACAAAAATAAATAATGGGCTTAGTGACTAATTTAAATTACTTGCCTCCATTTAAACATTGACTGATCTATACCTGTATCCCCTGACAATTCATATATAGAGAAACTTCTCTCTCACATACAAATACAAGCATACAGACCTTGGTACCCCCATATAATTCATTCTTAGTCCTGACAAGAAAAAGAGGACAATGGAGGACTATAGGGGAGGTGGACAGGAGAGAAAGGTGAGTGAAAAACTGGAGAAAGGAAAGGAAAGGAAAAAGTAACTGGAAAGTGAGAAAAGATGTTATAAAAGATGGGATTTCAGCCCAATTGACTTTATCAAGCCTAATTTCAAGGGCATCCATATTTTTCAATAGTAGTATTTGCCAGTATTTGCATCTCTTGCACCTTCCTTTCTGTTCAATAGTTTCTCCTATTCTTAGCAACCTTTCCCCTCAATTTGCAATGAGAAATAGAAATAGAAAGCTTTTATCTATTTTATTGAAAATACTAATTAATTATAAATAGGCATTGTCTTTTTTTTGGGGGGGGGAAAGAGTGCTATCTTCCATTGGAAGCTTGCATTTGGTAGCTTCACCACCCAAATGCTCTAAAATCAAGGAGAACCCATTTCCAGGCTAGATAAGGTTCTTAGGAGTGAAGAGGATACCTTTCTGGATCAGCAAGAAGGAAACAGAATCTTTGTCAATAATCTGCTCTTCTTCCATGTTAAAATTGCACAAGAACTTCTTTTCTCCTAGAGGGTCAAGCAGTGAAAATGATAATTCAGTTGCCTAGGAAGAAAGAGAAGAAACATCTTGATAATTTATTTTACAAAGGCTGAATTCTTCAATTCTCAGATTTTTAATACAGTACATTTTGAAACATTCCAATCACTTGGTGCTTTCTGCAGAATTTAACAGAAGCTGCAAATCGCGGAATGGGCTCTTTCCATTCTTTTCCCATCAACTTTCCCTGTAAATTTTCACATGGATTTCTTGGATTGACATAGGATGTTACCTATTGTTCAAAGAAAAATCCATCTGTTCAGTTCCACGCTGGGAGAGGGGCATTGGAAATAAAAAAGAGGTAGCTGCTTAGGAAAGAAGGTCCATTTACTGTTGACCAGAACCACCAACAGCATGTAGTTCTGGGGCAGCTGACCAATTGGTTGAATGTGTAGATGGATCTTTATAGGTTTCCGTGATGCTGCTGGGGGTTGTGCAATGTCTGAAATGCCCCTATAAGTTGTCCAATGTAGTGAACTCTGTGTCTTTTGCTATTCTAATGCTGGTGGCTTAATCCTATCATGTCCTAAAGGTCATGTCCTGTTCTTAGAATTTGGGTGGAGAAGGATGTAAATTTTAACCCCATCACTGGAGATGAAGGTGTTTTGTTTGTGAATCACATTAAGAAAGACTGGCTATAAAAACATGTTTCTCCATTTCTCCTTTGGGGAAGTATAATATTCTGTTTCTTAATATTCCCTCAAATATTTCACTCTCGGGGGAGAGGATTCCTATACTATGAAACACAAATTTCCTATCTTTCAGATAATGTCTGGTTAAGATATCATACAAAGTATCTGTAATTAGTATGTTAATCAAGCCATCATAATTTATAAACTGTAGCAGATGCAATTACTGCAATTGCATTAAAAAGGGGCTTCTGTTCATTTGAATGAGATCGCATTCAGGATTTTTGAACTAAAATTAACAATACTATCTCATTGTTTCAAAAGTGCAAGAGTTTATAATCAATAACTATAATCTGTTTATAATCTGGTTGAAAGTAAGATTTATAATTAATTTAGGTGTGATATGAGAGAATCCTGAGTTATGGCCAAAGTCGGTTCTCTACAACAATCAACAATAATGTTCCCCAGAAATGGAACATTCAGTGATGGGATAAGTCAACTGGAAAATACTGACATGAGCATGAATATCAGCAATGTAAATATGCCAACAAACAATTGAACATTGGATTTCTAACTGAAAAAAGAAACATAATCAATACCTTGAAGACATTGAAGGAAGGATAGATACAAAACTAACATGGAACTGGTTGAGATCAGTGCTGAAGAAAGAAACTGAAAGCTTCATTTTGGCTGCCCAAGAACAAGCCTTGCAGACCAATTGCATGAAAACAAAAATTCAACCTGTCAGCAACAATAGCAAATGTCGCTTATGCAATGAGAAAGATGAAACAGTCAGACATCTAATCAGTGGCTGCAGAAAAATCTCATAGACTGATTATGATCATGATCAAGTTGCCAAAATCATACATTTGAAGCAAAAATGACTGGGAGCACCAAATTGACAAAGTTCTTGAAAATGAGCAAGTCAAGTTCCTATGAGACTTTCAGATCCAAACAGACAGGCATCTGTTCTACAACATACCTGACTTCACTATTGTGGAAAAGAAAAAAAAAGTCTGGTTCACTGATATTGCAATACCAGGTGATGCATGAATTGAAGAGAAACAGCTAGGGGGGAAAAAACAAAATATCGTGATTTGCAAATTAAAATTAAGCGACTATGGGAATAAATAAATGGTTGTACCAATAGTAATAATAGCCCTTGGAGAAATACACAGAGGACTGTCTAGATACATATAAATTCTGAAATTATTAGATCTGAATATTCTGACTTTGCAAATAAACACCTTAGTCGGAACTGCCTATTTCCGTGATGGCGAACCTATGGAACGCATGCCAGAGGTGGCACGCAGAGCCCTCTCTGTGGGCACTTGAGCCATCGCCAGCTGCTCTTCTGGTTTCTGGCACACACCATAGAGCTGGTCTTTGTGAGTGTCAGAGCACTGGAAAATGGCCTGAAAAACAGCCAAAAACCACATCATTTTCAGACCATTTTTAGGCTGTTTTCAGGCCTGTAAAACAACCTGAAAATGGCCCCCAAATGGCCTGTTTTTCATGCTGTTTTGAGGCTGTTTTTCAAGCCATTTTCCTATGCTCTGGTGCCTGCAAAGACCAGCTGGCCAGTGTGCATTCATGCACATTCCAGTTTGGGCACTTGGTGCTGAAAAGGTTTGCCATAATTGGTCTATATACTCAGACACTACCTTAATAGCTCTTAGGTCCTACATCAGGACTTGAACTGTTAAGTTTTTACCAGTCCCAGGCAATGAATCGAAACTAAAGATTAAATCTTTAATAATAATAATGATGGAATAAAATTGAAAAAGAGTTAATATTTTGTATGAACACTAGAGGGAGCCCAAGAGAGAGTTTTAGAAGAGAAATGTGTAATCATTTGATTGGTTAAAGAAAAACAATGTTAGAAGTTGATTGGTTAAATGTCATAATTCTATATAAGGTAATAGTTAGGGCGTTACTATCGCTGATTGGTTTGTGACCGCCCCGATCAGGCTAGCTGATATGGGAGTAGGAGGAGTTAGGGAGGGTATAACTGCTGTTTCACTTTCATTGTGGGTGTGGCTCTTTGTGACTCAGGTGAAGTCAGGGTGAGACCCACCAACGCTTTGCAAACCATTTTCAAATTAGCTTTGATTTTTGATAATAAAAAGAATTTTATTACTCTACTCCGAACCTCGTCTCCAGAATTCTTTTAAATTCTGCAAACAAATTGGGGGCTCGTGGCCGGGATCCAATCTGCGTTGGGGCTCTGAGGGGTCCCCCTCAGGTGCACCCCTTTCCTTTTTGAAAGGAGGGGAGCCACCCAGAGGACTGCGTAGTTTTTGGAAGCCCGTAAAAATTGTGTCATAGACGAACAGTAGGAGGGGAGTGAATAAAATAAGAAATAGCCTGAAGACAGACCGGATAACTCCTGCGCGCGGACCCTGGTGAGTACTGGTTTTGAAAACACCAGAGCACAAGACCCAGGGCGGTCAGGGAGTGTGTGGATGTGAGAACTGGCAGCGGGGCTGGGTTTAAGTCCTTTTGAGGAATCTCAGGGGAGATTTGCAGGACGGAGTGAGTGATGGGGATATTGTGAATATCCAGAGACGGTGACGTGTGGAATTGAAAAGAGCTGCTGGGAGGGACACAGAAGCACACACAAAAGGGAGGGCTACCTACCCATATAAGAGATGGGGGGAAATACAAGTTCAGCTGAGAAAGGAACACAGTGTGTAAAGAAAATTAGAAAGAATCCTAAGCTTAAAATCGACCCGAATGGCCCATTGGGCCAAATGCTGGCTGGCTGGGGGTCCCCACCTTATAATCGGGAAATTTTGAGATTAGGATTGACTAAAGAAAATATGGTAAATTTATGCTGTTTTATTTGGTGGCAAGATGATAATATTGAGTGGCCGCGGGACGGCTCTATGAATTTCTTTAAATGCCGTAATCTATATGATTACGTGAAACAGAAAAAGTGTAAAAGTTTGGACAATGAGTTAGATTATGCTCTGCTCTGGAACCCGGACCTTTGGCCATCAGAACGTATTCTGATGGTGAAGCCCGGAGAGCAGGAAGAAGAGGAAGAAACCCCAAAAAGGGATTTGTTGAAAAATATCCCTCCTCCGTATAATCCGGTTCATATCCAAAATCCCCCACACCCGGCTAATGCAGTAACTCCCCCATTATATCCTGAAATGCAGGGAGGAATAAGCCAATTCACCCCAGGGCAGTGGCCTGGTTCTCCGATGCCCGTATTAAGTCCACAGGGAGGGGAAAACCCAGTTTGGACTCCTAATTGCCACACACACCCCCATCCCGTTTTTAATGCCATACACTCCGGGGGTTGATGAGAAAACAGGATGTTCAAAGGACAAATTGGATAGTGCAAGGAAGAATTTAATAAACCAATTGGGTGAAGAGGAACAGGTTAAGCAATTTCCTCTAAGAGAGACCCCGAATGGAGTAAATGCCCAAGGGGCCCCAATTATAACATATGTACACGAACCGCTAAGGGCAACGGAGGTTCGGGCATTTAAAAAGGAAATGAAAAGCTTCATTGAGGATCCATTAACAGCTAGCGATCAATTGGATTCCCTATTAGGACCTAACATATATACTTGGGAAGAAATACAAAATATAATGGGTATTTTGTTTAGCCCCGAAGAGAGAAATTTAATCAGAGTAGCCGCCATGGCAGTGTGGGAGAGAGAGAACCCTGTGGTGGCGGGAGGGAATCAAGATAGAGGAGATGCTAAATATCCCCTGGTAAAGCCAAATTGGAATAATAATGAAGCAGAGGGGAGAAGAAACATGCAAGATTTAAGATCAATAATTATAAAGGGGATGAGGGAAGCAATACCAAGAACTCAGAACATGACTAAAGCCATGGATATAGAGCAGGAAAAGGAAGGAGCACCAGCTACATTCTTGCAACGTCTCAAGGACGGAATGCGAAAGTATGCGGGGGCGGATCCTGACGATGCCCTAAATGTGCAGATAGTTAAAATTCAGTTTGTAACTAAGGCATGGCCAGACATTGCAAGGAAATTACAAAAGAGAGAGAATTGGGCTACAGAATCTTTAGAAGTTTTGTTAAGGGAAGCGCAGAAAATATATGTGAATAGGGAAGAGGAAAAAGTGAAAAGGGACGGACAGAGGACAAGTCGAATGATGGCTATCGCAGTAAGGGGGGCTATGCAAACCCAGCCCGAGCAAGGAAGGGGGCGGGGCTGGGTGCCACGTGGACGAGGGAGAGACGATACCGGACTTAGAGGGAAGCTCGGAATGAGAGGCAGAGGCAGAGTTAACCGAGGAATGATGAGAAGGGGAACAATGGGAGAAAGAGGAACTTGCTTCCATTGTGGCAAGACAGGACATTTTAAGAGAGAATGTCCCACTCTGGCCGGGGAGGAGCAAATTAACCGATTGATGGAGGAAGATGAAGATATATATTAGGGAAGTCAGGGGCCCTTCATTAGGAGTTCCCGCCGGGAGCCCTTGATAAATTTGGAGGTGGGAACCCAGGAATATACCTTCTTAGTGGACACCGGAGCATCTCGCACCTCTATGTGTGTGATGCCAAAGGAGGGAAAAATTGATGATCAAGCAAAAATAAAAGTCAGTGGGGTAAAAGGGGAAGCTTTTAATATGAAGCAGTTAGAACCAGTGAAAATAAGATATGGGAAAAATGAGATCCGGACTCTAAAATTATTGTATGTGCCTGAAGCAGGAATTAACATCATGGGAAGAGACCTGATGTCTGCCTTGGGAATTACAATAAGCTTTGACAAAAGTGAAACAGTTTATGTTCTAACAGAAGAGAAAGAACAAAAGATTGATCCTTTAGTTTGGGTGCAACCGGGAAATAGGGGTGGATTAGAGATAGAGCCTCTAAAGATAAAATTGAAACCCAATAGTGAGATAGTAAGCCAAAGACAGTATAATATTCCGATGGAAGGAAGAAAAGGTCTTCAACCAGTGATAGACCAACTAATAAACGACGGACTATTAGAAGGAACTATGTCACCTTACAATACCCCTATATTGCCTGTGAGAAAACCGGATGGTACTTAAAGGATGGTGCAGGACCTGAGACTTTTAAATAAAATAGTAGAAACCAGACATCCGGTAGTCCCAAATCCCTATACTATCTTGAGCAAAATACCTGTAGAAAACCGCTGGTTTAGTGTAATAGATTTAAAAGATGCTTTTTGGTCTTGTCCTTTAGACAAAGATAGTAGGGCTCTATTTGCATTCGAATGGGAGAATCCTTTCACTGGGAGGAGACAGCAGTATCAATGGACAGTGTTGCCTCAAGGGTTTACAGAATCTCCAAATTTGTTTGGACAAGTATTAGAACAGACCTTAGAAAAGTTTAAGTTACCAAAAGGAATAAACATGATCCAATATGTAGATGATCTTTTAGTGTCAGGTAAGAAGAAAATAGATACCGAGGAAGGAACAGTAGCTTTATTGAATTTTTTGGCCCAACAGGGTCTGAGAGTAAGTAAAGGGAAACTTCAGTTTGTAGAACCAGAAGTAAAATATTTGGGACATTTAATTAGTCAGGGCTCAAGAAAGATCAGTGCTGAAAGAATTCAAGGGATCATAGAACAACCAAGGCCTAAAACGCAAAAAGAGTTGAGAAAGTTTTTAGGATTAATTGGATATTGTAGGTTATGGATAGAAGATTATGCCAAATGGACCAAAGGATTATATGAACAGTTAACTCAAACAAAACCATTTAAAATTGGGTGGACCAAGGGGTTGGATGAGGACTTTCAGAGACTTAAGCACTTGTTAGTCAGTGCCCCAGTCTTAAGTCTTCCCAATTTAGAGAAACCATTTCACCTTTTTGCATCAGTGGAAGAAGGGATAGCCCTGGGGATTTTGACACAAAGTTGGGCAGGGCAAAAGAAACCAGTAGCATATCTGTCCGAAAACCTTGACCCTGTAGCTAAAGGATGGCCCACATGTATTCAAGCCATAGCAGCAGTAGCGTTATTAGTAAAGAAGAGTGAGAAAATCACAATGGGAGGGGCGCTAATTGTAAGCAGCCCACATCAAGTGAGAACATTGTTAAAACAAAAAGCTGGGAGGTGGTTGACTGATTCAAGGTTGCTGAAATATGAGGGGATGTTACTGGATCATGCTGACCTAGTCCTGACAACTGACTCAGCATTGAATTCAGCCCAATTCCTCAATAAAACCAGTTCATCTGAAAGTGAAGAAATTGAACACTGGTGTAGTGAAATAGTAGATTTAGAAACAAAAATCAGGCCAGATTTACAGGATACTCCTTTGGAAAAAGGAGAAAGATGGTACATTGATGGTTCTTCACGAGTGGTAGAAGGGAAAAGACAAAATGGATACGCTATAATCCAGGAGGGCACATGGGCTCTTCTAGAAGGGGGGAGATTGCCAAACCATTGGTCTGCACAGGCAGCCAAATTGTATGCCTTGAAAAGAGCTCTCATATTGGGGAAAAAATCAAATTTAACGATTTACACCGACTCTAAATATGCGTTTGGAGTGGTGCAGACCTTTGGGAAGATTTGGAGGGAAAGGGGATATGTGACAAGTCAGGGAAAGGACCTGATCCACCAGCAATTAATCAAGGAGGTGTTATCAGCCCTTGCCCTGCCCCATAGAATTGCTGTAGTGCATTTGAGAGCACACCAAAAGGGAGATGAGGTTGAGAAGAAGGGAAACAGGTTGGCAGACCAGGAAGCTAAAGAAGCTGGTATGAATGAAGTTATTGAACAAATTAAAATTATGATTCCCCATGTATTTGAAATGAAGGAGATACCAATTTTTAATGAGAGAGAGGAAAACAAAATTAAACAGATGGGGGGAACGAAAGATGAAGATGGGAAATGGTGGTTACCAGATGGGAGACAAATTCTCAATTACCCCCTCATGAGACAAATCTTTGAAAGACTACACGAGGGGAGTCATTGGGGAACTCAGGCCTTGATTGATGAAGTATTTAAAAAATATGCAGGAGTAAAAGTCTATACGGCAGCACAACAAGTAACTCAAAAATGTATAATTTGTCAAAGAGTAAATAGAAATCAATTAAGGGAAAAACAAAAGGGAGGGAGGCCTTTAGCGCTCTATCCTTTCCAAAATATACAAATAGACTTCACCGAAATGCCACAAGTGGGAAGATATAAATATTTGTTAGTTATTATAGATCATTTGACAGGATGGGTAGAAGCCTACCCTTGTTTTGATGAAACTGCTAGAACTGTTGTTAGATTATTATTATAACATATTATACCAAGATATGGGATTGTTCAGAGAGTTGATAGTGACCAGGGAAGACACTTCACGGGGAAAATTACTCAAGGAGTGGCTAACGTATTGGGAATAAAATGGGACCTACACAGTCCATGGCATCCGCCCTCTAGTGGGAAGGTGGAAAATATGAATGGAAAGATTAAAACAATGTTGACAAAATTGTATTTGGAAACAGGAGTGAATTGGACAAAAGCGTTGCCGATAGCCTTATTTAGAATAAGAACACAACCCAGGAGGGATGTGGGAGTCTCACCTTATGAAATGTTATTTGGAATGCCACTAAGGAATGCTGGGATACGAATGGGGAATTTACCTAGTAAAGACAAAGGATTGATACAATACTTGCAAATACTGTCCCAGACTTTTGACTCTTTCAGGAAAGCGGGCTATTTAATACAGACTCCTCCATTGAGCTTCAAAGTACATTCCATTGAAGTGGGAGACCAGGTGTGGATAAAAACTTGGAAGGACGATTCCCTAAAGCCGAAGTGGGATGGACCATTCCTGGTGTTGCTGACCACAGACACTGCCATCCGGACGAAAGAAAAAGGCTGGACCCACTACACCAGAGCGAAGAGAGCCAACTTGGAGGAGTCGGAAACTTGGAAGGCCTTTCAGAAGGAGCCATTGAAGTTGGTGTTGAAAAGGCAGTAATTCTTCTAAAGGAAAAGGCCCGTGAGTTCCTGGCTTGTGACCAATGTGCTGGTTCTGTTCTTGTCCGTGTGAAGCTTGCTGCTGTTCCCATTGTATTGACTGTGTACTTTGTACCCACTGCCGGATCCCCTGTGACATTATATTGATTGAACAATACCTGGCGGAATATTTTTATTATCCGAGTCTATTTTCAACTGCTCTCACCACAGACCTCCGTATTACCCCAACAGTACAGAGAGCGCTTGATAATCCTTTTTCTGACAATTATCACGCCGCCGAGGCCTAGAGAAGATGAAACCACGATGCCCTTTCATCAGAGGACTGTTACCTGGGCAGGAAGCGGGATTTTGGGACTATTGGGCTCCTCGACCATCTTGCAAGTATTTCCTGTTGCATTTTCTAGGCATGACAATAATGATGGGTGTGTTACTTTTGGTGGTGTGGGGAGCATGTGAATATCAAAATAAGGAGGGAATAGTAGAGGATTTCTATGGACCTCCCTCTAAACAGAATCGCTCAAAAAGAGAGATAAGTTTTCACCATCATGCGAAGAAATTCATAAACTCACCTGTAAACACCATTTGTATAAAAGGAGAGGACTACAGAAAGGAGAATTCCAATATTCGAAAATGACACATGAGGGATGCAATCTAACATTAGAAGTAATGGCAAAACAAACTAAGAGAGGATTGGCCTGGTCATGTGAGAATCAAAATGATGGGTGGAGAAAGGGACTTTTCGAAATATGTAAAAATGCAACTAAGAAAGATTTAGATAATGGAGACCCAAGGTGTTATTGGATTGATAAAATTTTATGGTCTAGTAGCTGCAAAATTTCAGAAGGAAGCCCTGGAGATATACAATTTCTCTGTAATAATAATAATAAGAGTCAAAACATGCAATTAGGATGGAGTGGGATGTGTAAAGTATTATGGGAACCCAGTTGGTACAATAAAAGCCCCTCTTGAACTAAAAGGGTTCCAACTGCTGTAACTAAAGTTGAGTCAGAGAACTGTTCACCCTGCATTACCAAGGCTAAGGTGGGTGAACGGACTATCAACACCTTAATATATCATACGCATCCACCCCAGGGATGTAAACCTACTAAAATGGATTGCCTTTACAACAAAACGATGTACAGTTTGTGTACTCTAAAGGGAAAAACTGTATGTTATAATCCCAACACTCCAGTTCGCCTTAACGTTACTTTATGGGCAGGCTTGCCTAAGACGGGTTTTAGAAAGGATCCCGAGGGAGAGGGTAAGCTGTATTTCCTTAATTATACTATACAGTTGCAGAAGGGGAAACAACCCCTAATTCTGGTGTTTGATGCATGTACTGCCACTAAGTGGGGAAAAGGAGTGCCTTGTGGAGACCAGGCTTGGATTAATAGTTATAAAATTAATCATAAATACTTGTGTGGAACTGTTCTTAACTGGGATTATGGTAATCCTAACGTTTGGATTCCTTGTGGAGGTACCACCCAGTGCTCAGGATGGAAATGTGTTTGTGATCACACAGGGGGTGGTTATAAGGGGTGCCCTTATGTAACTTCTTTCCGAAGGGGTGTCGGAAATACTATCCAATTAGAAATATCCCGTAATATTCCACCCATGGTGACGTATGGTTTTGGAATTGACGGAAAAGGGTTGGATCCAGAGACATATCTAACTATTAAAGTTGAGAGGATTAAAGATGGAGAAATAAAATCCCTTGGGTGGTCTGTGTATGATACTCTACGAAAATTAGATGACCCCTTACCAATAAATACTAAGGCTAACAATTTATTTATAGAAATGGCTGAGCAGGTGGCTAAAACCTTGACTGTTAAAAACTGTTTTGTTTGTGGAGGGACTAACATGGGAGAGCAATGGCCATGGGAAGCTCTGGAGGCTGATCCGGTGACATATAATAATCTTTCGTATGCTGGTAATGTCACAGCAAGAAAAGACTTCACTGGAATTGTGTGGACTCTGTCTACCAACCTGGTAGGGAGAAATTGCTTTGTTAGGAATGGATCTATTCATGTTGGGAATTTAATTTGTCTGGGAACATGGAGTCCTGACTATAGTATTTGGTCTTCCCCGGCTAATAATACTCAACCCCTACGTTTTAATATGACTAATTTAAGCTATTTGAATTCTTCCTCTATTAATGATATGTGGAAAGCACCCAATGCTATGTATTGGATTTGTGGAAAATTAGCGTATGAAACCTTGCCTAAAAATTGGTCTGGTTCTTGTATTTTAGGATGGATAAAACCATCATTTTTTCTGTTGCCTATAAAAGCCCGACAGGTGTTAGGGGTCCCGCTGTATGAAAAGGTTGGCTCTCAGAGCAGAAGAAGACGAGAGTTAGAATCAAACTCGGTCTTTTCCAACTTTCTTTGTAGTGATTTCACGAAATTTGAAAATAGTGATGTTTGGAGCTCAGAAAGAATTATATGCACATATGGTAGAGCAACGTGGGCAGAAGATGGAACTTATGGGTACCGTACACCCATTTATATGATAAATAGAATTATTCATCTCCAAGCAGTATTAGATTTGGCTGGCCAATGAATTGATAAAGCTCTTAATATTTTGTCTACTGCTACAGACAAAATAAGAACCGCAGTATATCAAAACCGTTTGGCATTGGACTATTTGTTAGCCAAGGAAGGGGGTGTATGTGGAAATTAATCTATCTAACTGTTGTTTACAAATTGATGAAACTGGGGCCGTTGTGAAGCAGTTAACTGCAGAGATGCGGCAATTAACTTATAATCCTGACCAGATATGGCGGGGATTCAATTTGGATGGTGGGGGCTTTTTAGGGGGCATTTTTAGAAATTGGAAACAAGCATTGTTCATGGTTGGTATAATTTTTATTGGATTAATGATGCTACCATGTTTAATTCCCATAATAAGAAATGTTGTCACCTCCACGGTGGGAAGCATAATACAAGCTCAGCAACATGAAAAGTCAATGATGGTATTAAAAGAAATTGGGGATCAGATCCAATTATTGGAAAGTATGAATACATTCCCTATGGAAAGTACAATAATAGAAAGAGAAAGGTTGAAAGAAATAAGGGAAAATATTAAGAAAATTGCCATATAAGAGATGGGGGAATTGATGGAATAAAATTGAAAAAGAGTTAATATTTTGTATGAACACTAGAGGGAGCCCAAGAGAGAGTTTTAGAAGAGAAATGTGTAATCATTTGATTGGTTAAAGAAAAACAATGTTAGAAGTTGATTGGTTAAATGTCATAATTCTATATAAGGTAATAGTTAGGGCGTTACTATCGCTGATTGGTTTGTGACCGCCCCGATCAGGCTAGCTGATATGGGAGTAGGAGGAGTTAGGGAGGGTATAACTGCTGTTTCACTTTCATTGTGGGTGTGGCTCTCCTTTGTGACTCAGGTGAAGTCAGGGTGAGACCCACCAACGCTTTGCAAACCGTTTTCAAATTAGCTTTGATTTTTGATAATAAAAAGAATTTTATTACTCTACTCCGAACCTCGTCTCCAGAATTCTTTTAAATTCTGCAAACAATAACAATGAATCAATAATAATAATACAATTTAATTCAATCCATGATATAGCTTTTATCAACCTAATTCCTCTCCAGAAGTAGAAATAGCACTTAGACTTACATACCACTTCACAGTGCTTTACAGCCTTCTCTAAGCAGTTTACAAAGTCAGTGTATTGCCCCCAATAATCTGGTTCCACATTTTACCAGTTCGGAAGGATGAAAGGCTGAGTCAACCTTGAGCCAGTGAGATTCGAACTGCCAAACTGGCAGTCAGCAGATGTGGCCTGCAGCAGTGCATTCTAACCAGTATGCCACCATGGGTCTTATATTGGATGGCTTGAAACTGTGGGAACTGTCACATAAAGGACAAATCTATAAAACGTAGATTGAACTACTCTAAAAAAAATGAATTTTTTTCCAGATTCTGTGCAGAAGATATTTTCTTCTCAAGGATATTGTGAAAAAACAATTCAAAGAAAACTTGCTACTGAGAAGGTTTACTGGGTGTAATTACCACAAAATGGTCATTTCAGGATTTGTTTGGCATGGAATAAATGTCATTTGTACATCTGATATCCCCCCCCCCTCACTTGTGCCTTGGAATACCAGCACCCAAGTAATAGCAGACTGAGAATGACTATCCTAAAGAATTGTGCTTTCTGATGGGGGAAATTAGAGCTAGGTGACAGATTGATTTTTAATTTCCCAGAAACAGCCCTAGAAAAAAATCTAACTAGACTGGACTAATGAGACAAGTATCCCTTAGCAGCATTTTTTTCATCCCCAAAAAAGCATGCGCAAACCTGAATTGCTAATAAGCTAAGAAAGAAATTGGAATGCCAAAAATTTAAAAGGGTATTTTAAAAATATTAGCAATCCCATTTAATTACCCTAATTTAGCTGGAATTTCACACAGTAGATTGCTACAGATTGAATGGATTAAGACTTGAAGCACAGCTCATCAGGGTTTAGATCTGGAGCCTAATTCTATTTTCAAGAATCAACTCAATCAAGTAAAAAGAATTAATCAAACATTCTGATATATGTACGTGCGTACGTACGTACGTACGTACGTACGTACGTACGTACATATGGAACTATAATGAAATATTTTAATAATGAAAAAAACTGATTCTCAGGAAGATAAGGAGATATAATCTAGCACTGTACACAATTAAGACATGTCCAACTGTCAGGATTACTTTGCCAATTTCTCAGGAACCAATCTAAAACCAATTCACAATTGGTTTCATTATATAAATTCCAAATGCAGAGAGCAATTAGTGCTTATGCTCTTTCATCTGTTTAAAAAGTTGCCCTATCAGTGCCAAGCAACTCCTCAGTTACCCTGATTCCTGAAATTTAAATTCCCAGTTACTTCTTTATTTTCTTTATTTACATCTTTTTTATTTTCATAATTCATAAATCTGTAACAGAGATTTTGTAATTACTACACTTTTCCATTTGGATATATCACAGATCCTTTATCTGTTTTCATTTACTGTCTTTATTGCCATATAGTTTATACAGTTATACAGTATATAGTTTATGGTCATATTGTTCCAGAAGCCTTTGGGGAATTATCATTGACTATTACCACATTACAATTGTTTATATGTCCATTTGTCTTATGCTTTTATTCTGTATCTATATTTTTATGCTGTGTCCTGCCAGTATTTTTGTTGAATCCAATGGTAGTGATTGTGGTAGTAGTAGAAGAGGTTGGGGAAAAAAAAGAGGAATAATTTGTCATAGGATGGTTTAATTATGAACTTTTAATATATTAGATATATTAATATAGCTGGCAACAGATATTTGATATCTGCATAATTTTGTAATATATTATATTATGACTGCTACATTTGCCTTGATTCTCCCCGTCTCATCAACATCAGCACAACTTTCTGATTTTATTTTTTAGTTATAGTGCTCAATTATGCCTGTTAGACTAAAGAAGTTTAAAGAAAGACAGAGGGTCTAGGATAGTATACCACAAACTGCTTAGCTTATTCCAGAATTTCCCATGAGAAGATGCATTTTCTCATTGCAAAATTATTCATAGAATATGAAGGCGCATTGTACTGTAATTTTCTTAAGGTTGAAGTTTAAATTAAATTTGAAAGTTTCAATTCACTGTTTTGAATAATGTGTTTAAAAGAAAACTTTGCATTCAATGGTTCTCATAACAGTTTGGGTTTCTTTGTGTTCTTTAATTATTATGTCTGTTATTTATAATTTCTCAATGTTATTTAACTTTTTCTCCATTGAAAGGAAAATGAAGGCCTTTGTTCTTCTTTTAGCCTTTGTTCTGAAGACGGAAAAAGTTTTTTAGCCTCTTTAGCCTCTTAGTCACTTATATTTGTTTGCTATGACTTCTGAAAACATGGTAAGTATTTCTAATATTTAAATATATTTGATTTTATTTGTAATTTATCTTCAGATCATATACATGTTTTCCTGTCAATACAGCTTAGTACAATCATTTTGAGAGTAAAATAATGTGAAAAAAGCTGAGAACAGGGGTTCAAAATAGGCTGATTTTAAGTTGGCCACAACCATATCAGTGGTGGGTTTCAAAAATTGTTCGAACCTACTCTGTGGGTGTGGCCTCCTTTGTGGGAGTGGCTTGCCACCCACGTGACCGGATGGGAGTGGCTTGCCTCCCATGTGACTGGATATGAAGATGCCGACGACACTTGTCAGAACCACCTTAAATTACCTCACACGCAGCACTGGCATGCATAAGAATATGATGTAAACTTGTTTTTTAAAGGCATCTTTGGTTTGCGTTTAAAACAACTTCAACACATGCAATGTTCTGATTGCACCACAAACGCAGTAGTCATCCTTACCTTTCACAGAGGCACTGAGTTTTATAAATATGAGCATGATAGTGTAGAATAATCATATCCAAGGACCAGTGGTGGGTTTCAAAAAATTTTGGAACCTCTTCTGTAGGTGTGGCCTGCTTTCCGGGTCCACTGGTGGAACCTCTTCTAACCGGTTTGGTAGATTTGACGAATCGGTTCTACCGAATAGGTGCGAACTGGTAGGAACCCACCTCTAAACCATATGTTAAAACGTAGATTATAGTTTAAAAACTAAACTATTAGTAAGAAATCTTTTTTTTATGTTAACCTTGAGCAATGAAACTTGATTTCACTGAGGGCCGCATCAGTTTTGTGTTTGACCTCAGGGGGCCTTGGTGGGCATGGCCAGCATGACATCACTTGTGTTGGGAGGTACCTATGATGGCCTGAACGCTTTCTCAGCCAAAACAGGCTCCCGAGCTCTGTTTTCGCCTGGGATGGCCTCCTTCTCTGCTAGCAAAAACGGAGTTCAGGAAGGGCATATGTAGCCCTCGCAAGCTGTTTTCACTTGCAGAAACACCATGGGTGGGCCCTTCACTATTTCCAGGGCAGTCCCGTGGGCCAGATCTAAGCACCCTGTGGGCCGGATCCGGTCCCTGGGCCTTGAGATTGACACCTGACATTAATGTAGTCCCATTGAGAACCAT
Organism: Thamnophis elegans; assembly: GCF_009769535.1. NCBI lineage: Eukaryota > Metazoa > Chordata > Lepidosauria > Squamata > Natricidae > Thamnophis > Thamnophis elegans. The sequence goes on along the minus strand of NC_045558.1, from coordinate 85,487,239 downwards.
GTTCTGAGTGCAATTGTTAGCCAACTGCAAATCCATCTGGTGTTGTACTGTCTATCCACATTGTTCTACTTTATCAAGAATTAGGCTGTTGTTGATTGTATAAAATGTTTTACAGAACTCTATTATATAGCCATGATGACAATTCTATGGCATGCGTGCCAGAGGTGGCACACAGAGCCCTCTCTGTGGGCATGTGTTCTCTCACCAGCTGCTCTTCGGATTCCATCACATGCATGCATGCTGGCCAGCTAGTCCAGTATGCATGTGCACCGGCCAACCGCTCTCTTCCGGGTTCTGGCACAGACTGGTGTGTTCCAGAACTCGGAAGAGAGCAGCTGGCCATACCATTACCATTGAACCAGTAGTGGTATGGCGGCCTGGATGGCTGGAACTGGCAGTGACCCAGGCCTGCCACGCCCCCAAACCAGTTTCCCGGTCTGTTCTGCTGTTGTTGCCCTGTTTCTGAACATGGGCGGAACTGTTTTCAGTCAACTGTGCATGGGCATCAATTAACAATATAGTAATATACTAATCCAAGACAACTAGTGGTCTATGAGGGGCTTTCAACTGGGCTATGGAAATGGCTGGTAAGGTGCATGCACAACCTTACTTGCATGAGCAACGGGCGAGCGTGCATGCCATTTAAGTGAGTAGCAGTGATTTATTACATAAAATGCAACTCCCCTGCCTCTTTTGTTGGGTCTGGATTTTTTTCTGAACAATTTATATCTTTATAGTAATTCCAATTAGGGGTTCCATCCCACAAAGTTACAGTAATGAAAACAATATTGTCCTTGCCCTCATGTACTATGACTTCTTGTTTCCAATACTTTGAGCTTTAGCGTATGTGTGTCTGAGCCTTTTAGGGCTGATCTTGCATTTGTTTTCTATTTCTCCTGTTTTATATTTGAATAGTAATGGGGAGCCCCTCCCCCAATATTTGAGATGGGGAAGTGAGCTGATGTGTAGTAATCCATAAAAATTGAAAAGGAGGTTTGCACTCATGAATTGTGGTGCTGTGAGTGCTGTTGTTTACACTCAATCAAGGCCAACTATCCTGAGATTCCAGATGGGAGAAATATCTGAAGATGAGTTTTTCCACATCATAGTGGACTCTTGGACTCTGAATGCAGGACCCTGGGCAGGAGGGAAGGATTTGGGATGACTTTCATCTATAACTGTCATGCATTTTGAATCAGATCTTGTTTCCCTTTTGCTGCTATCATTTCAAACCTAGTAAAAGTACCTCTTCTCTAATTCAATGGAGTTGGGAGTTTTCTTTCTTGAGTTTTGAACGGAGGCAGGCCTGACATTTAATGAAAATGATGTAAAGCATATATAGTTAACAATGGAAAGGAATGCCAGGAGGGTGATGATAAGATGTGGATCTATAAGCCAAATAAGCGGGAGGGAGGATATAAAATGGAAAATCCATAGATCCAGGGGATTTATAAATTGGGAAACGTTTTTATCAGTGAGAAAAACTGCACCTTTCTGGAAGGAACTATTCAAAGAAGTATTATATAAACAAAGTAGAATATGTCTCAGAATGCTATTATTATATTCCTTCAAAGAAGAAAATATTAAATTACATAAGATTTAATAACTAAAATAATTAGTTAATGGATGTTGGTAGAGTTTAGGAATTGAGAAATGATGCAGGAAATATCGTCATGCCTTGCAAAAGTTATTGATAAAATTCAAATATCAAATTCACAGTACTTTCTATTTTTATCAAATCTGAGTGGTTACATATATTAATTTGAAAAATAGCTGTAGTTTTGGCAAATCTAGAGATTTATAGCCTGTGAATGAATTTTGAATTTTGTTGAAAATGGCTTCATTTTTTAAGCTAATTTATATGGCCATTTAACTGACCGTGATTCTGATTCTGAGCTAATAATATTAGCTAAAATACTGGCTCAAGCACATTTTTGGAAGAGAGTCACTTTTCCATGCAAAAATAAAGGTTTTTATTCCTTTTTTGTCCTTTAAATTTTTTTGCTCATCAATGAATTTTACTTCTTTCAACTATTTGCTTTTCTTCTCCTGCTAGATTAATTTAGGTTAGGATTATTAACTAATGGTTGACAGTTCATTCTTCAAATTTAAGTTGTCATGTTGTAATCACAATGTCAGATCACATCAATTATGTTCACTGTGGACAAAATCTTTGATTTTGAGGCAGAGGGAGAGGCAGAGGGTGGTGGGAATTGAAGCAGAGGTGAATGAGACAGGAAAAATATGAGGAATGGATGAAATTTTATCCCCAAATTTGCTACTGGTTTCCTTTCCAGTCGAAATCTGGCCTCCGCGTGCAGAAATTATGCATTCTATGAAGACATTTTGCGGCTTCGAGCACTCAAAGCTTTCCATTTTTCCGCACGGGAAAAAAAACCAATGGCTGCTTTTTAAAGAGACTTCTTTGGGATGGCCGGAGGTGGGGGCGATCCAAGTGAATAAGGAGGGGGAAAAAGATAATACCACGTCGCAATTGCGCAAAGCCGACATTACCCTCCCCGGACGGCTCGTTTTCATCACAATCTGCGGCGTTAAGTCAACCCGGAAGCTGAGAAGGGCGTAGAGATCCGTCCTTCCCGCCGAGCCTTTGTTTTCGATCTGGAAGCGTCTGAAGGATCCGAGGTCACGTCTCGTTTCCTGCCTGAGGGTCGGCAGTCTGCGATTTCCTCTATTCCCTATGGCCGGTGCCCGGGCGCTGGGCGAAAGTGGTGGGGGCGGTGTAGCCGCCATGGACTATTCAGTACATGAGGCTTGGAACGAAGCCACCAACATTTACTTATTGGCGGTGCTCGCCAGCTTGGCCCTGTTGGTGTACGCCCGCAGGTGGGATTCTCAATTGGAAAGAAGTGACTCCTGTAACTCCTATTTCTATATTGATTAAGAATACATTAGCATCGTAAGCTCGGTAGATCATTGCACGTTTCTGCCCACTGTAGGTGCGGAGGCTGAAAGAAACTACTTCCTTGCTAAATTCCGATTGGGAGATTCGGCTTTCTAATCCACGGTTTATCGAGTGTGGGGTACTTTTCCTAGACGATTCCTGGCCTTAGGGAAAAGTTGCGATATTGCCAAAGCTTTTGGCAATAACGTTACAAACTTTACGGCTATATGGCTAGGCTTGCAAATACTGGCTATTGAATCAGCAATTGGTTATCTCGAGATTTGGGGTCCATGCTTCTGGGCTCACAGTTGCAAACTTGTCAGCTGTAGACGTGGCAACAAAACAGGAACTTCTGTGAATAAAATAGGTTTTATTTATTTAGGGATTTGGAGGAAGGATGTGGAAGAGAAATACGTTATGAATATGCCTGCCTAATTTGGGAAAAATCCTGGGTCTTTCAGCATTTCACATCTCACCATGTAATAGTCAGTAACCCCTTGCTATCGGTGCATTTTTATGAGGATGATGACTAAATTTTTATTGCTCATGACTAAGTCTGATTCAGTAATAAATATTTTAACAATAATAACAATAACAATAACAACAATAATACATCAATAAATTGCAGCTTCCTCCAATAACAGCGAAACTGCAAAAAACACTGCTATTCGGAACATCGTATATTTTAAGAAGGTACTTGGTTGATACTTAGGATGCTAGCAGCAACCAGTATCAACCATTAGCACCAGTCATGATATTTGTGATGCATTTTTGAATGTTCAGTTGACTGAATTTCATGTTTAATGAATAAAATATATAATAATAATATAAAGAAAATGAAGGCATTCCTTGGCACAATTTGTCATTCAAATATATGTCCCAAAGGTGCTTTTTCAAAAGGCAATTGGATTTTCATTGTTTTTGCTTGAAGATGTGTTGCTTCTCATCCAAGAAGCTTTTTCAGTTCTGCTGAAATACCTTTGGGACAACAATAACCTAGATGATTGAGAATCTCTATAGATAAGTTCAGATAAATGTTTATTATGAGTATTGTGTGACTTTTTTCTACTAATGTTGAATAATGGGTGTTAGAATGCAGTGAGCAAGAATCCTTACTATCAAGTGACATTTAAACATCCATAGCCTAATTTCTGTAGTTACATCTTTCAGTGATGGTAATGTTTGCTTCCTCAGGAAATTGGAGATAATCTTTGCCACTTCTAATTGAAATTCCAATTGTATTTCTATTTCTTTGCAGTAGAAATTAAGACAAGTTGCTAATTTTATTTACCATTAAGAGAAATATATCTGATTTTGTATTACTTATGTTTTCTATTCTCTTTGGACTTCAGAAACAAGAGGAAGATTATGAGGATTTTTACATTACCTCCAACTGTAGAAATACCACCTGAACCAAATTTTTATGACAGCATGAAAAAAGTCCGTCTTCGCCAGCAATTAGAGATGTATTCTATTGGTAAGTAAAATATATTTACTTTGACACTATTAAGGTTTGGATAATCTATAGATCCCATTTTAAAAAAAGAAATTTATACTAAATATATGTGATGAAACATAAATCTGACTCCTAATATTTGTACCATTTGAAGTTACTACTCTGAATGTAAAAACATTTAAGGGTTGTGCTCTAGGGGGTTGTGATCCTTTTACTCTTCTACTCATGTAGAGATAATGTATATGGATCTTGAAGGTAATTAAATCCAATACAGATTGCAGGATTGCTAATGATCCTTGAATCATACCCTACATTTTATACTGATCAGAAATGTACAGTAGCACAGTTTATTATTCACGTCTTTCTCATGCTTTTTCTGTTCTGTTAATTTGCATAATTGGGATGGTATTCTTCCTTATAACATGATTCTGAGAAATGGATGTTAAATGACATCTGATAGAGAAATCGCTAGATTTAAAGATCTTTAGAAAATACCTGAATTGGATATTTATAAATTGTTAAAATATCTAGTCATCCAAATTAGGTTCTTACCCATGTTCTTTTCTAGAATTCTCAATTTCTGTTCAGTTTTGAAATAATTACTCCCTGCCACTGATGAGTAATGGTGGTAAAGTACATACAAAGCTATTTATCTTTGTAATTGTGCCATTTGGGCTGTAAAAGAAATAAGACTTGGGAATGAGACTGCTATTAGTTATTACAGTACGGAGTAAAATGTTCTGTTTTCCAAAGCATTCTGATGACAAAGAAAGAACAAAGAACAATCAATCTAGGAGGGTTAGGTGTCTCTCAGAAACAGTGATGAAATATGTTACTGAGAGGTTTATTAAAATAATTTAATCCATAGATAATTTTTTCTTTCCTATACCCCATTCATGTGGGGAGAAATGACACCACAAAGACCTTGAAAACAATAAAGAGACTATGAAGAGGCATGAAAACTAAAGAAATTAGTACCTGGTGGTGTTTCGTTCTGTACTCCCATTAAAAGCTAGGCATCCAATGATAGAGTGCAGGACTTTTGAAACAAACCATTCAGGGAATGATGCTGTCGAGAACTTTGGATTCTTACATCGCAGACTACAATATCTATAGGAGGGGCTACACTTCACAAGAACGTGGAAGAATATCTTTGGAAACCAATTGGCTTACCTTATCCATAGAACTTTAAACTAAGTGGAGGAGATAAATTTTTAGAAACTAATTCCAAGAACAAAAAAATTAACCAAATGTTTAAAAAGGGGGAACTCAGACCCAAAACAGGAGAAGCAGAAAATAAACACAGGATTAGTCATAAAGGACTCAGATGCCTGTACACTAATACTCAAAGTATGAGGAACAAACAAGGTGAACTTGAAATTCTAGTACAGAAGGCAGACATGACTTCACTACCATTACAAAATTTGGTGGAATGAAGTCCATGACTAGAATGTACAACTAGAAGGATTTAAACTGTTCAAAAGAAACAGACTTAATAAAAAAGATGGAGTTGCAATATATATACACATACATACGTACGTACAATAACAACACTTCTATAGAAATGCACACAACAATGATGAAAATCTTCTTGAATACATTTGGATTAATATAAAAGGAAAAAGGAATGACATTGCCATAATTTGTATAATAATACAGATCACCCAGCCAAACAGACGAAAGAGATGAAATGTTTGCTAATTGGTTAGCTACCAGAACTATATAAAAACTTACTTCATAAGCTACAACCACTACTACCAGGTGAGCCTAACTTCTCAGTTGAGGCCTTGCATTGCCTCCAAATTTTGACAAGGGCTGTGTTGAAGCCAAGAAAGCTCTTACCTTGGCATATAAAATGCATGAAACTGAGGCAATAAAACAATAATGGCAATAAAACAATAATGGTAATAAAATAACTCTTAAACATCTCACACACAAAAAAACCAATTCCAGCAATTAATTGCATTTAAGAAGACACATGATACCAGATCTTCCTGGGAACAGCTTATTGAGACAGCAAAGTGAAAGAACTCTTCTCTATTCTGGCATCTAATAGCCTGCCACTCTTGACAGAATTTAGGAACAAGACAGTTTCCTGCAACTTAAACACACTTTAACCCAGGCCTGGGACTACCTGACTTAGACAAGCCTTTCCAGTTGTTTGTAGATACAAAGCAGAATATGGCAGTGGGGGTGCTGACTCAGAAACTCGGGACTTGGCACCGCCCGGTTGCCTATCTATTGAAATAGTTGGACCCCGTGGGAAAGGGCTGGCCTGCCTGCCTCAAGGCGGTGGCCGGAACGGCTTTATTTACTCAGGAGGACAATAAGTTAACCTTCGGCCAAGAACTAGACATTTACATCCCATATGCCCTTAAGGCTGTCCTTGACAGAAAAGGGCATCTATGGCTGACTAACCCCCAAATGCTTAAATATCAGGGCCTTATCACTCACAAGCTCCTGATCAAACTCGTTCAATCACATTCTTTGAACCCGGCCACCCTGCTGCTGAACTGGATGCTGTAACCACTCATGACTCCTTGCAGACGATTGAAGAAACCTATGCCAGCAGACCCGATTTGAAGGATGAACCCCTCCCTCATCCAGATGTTGCCTTGTACACGGATGGCACCAGTTTTCTGCACAATGGCCTTCAGAAAGCGGCATATGCAGTGGTCACGTTGGATGACAGTTGGGAAGCAGAACCTCTCCCTGCGGGTATCAGTGCCCAATTAGCCGAATTGCATGCATTAACGCCCTAGAGTTAGCCCAAGACCTCAGAGTCAATATCTACACCGACTAAAAATATGCCTTCCTCACGGTGCAAGTGCGTGGAGCTCTTTACAAGGAAAGAGGCCTCATCACGGTGGGAGGAAAGGACATTAAATATGGCCCTCAAATTCTATGCCTACTGGACAGTGCGTGGGCCCCAGGGAGGTTGCTGTCATGCACTGCCGGGGCCACCAGAAGGGGGTGTCAGACACTGAACGGGGCAATAATAAAGCTGATGGCACAGCTTGGGCGGAGGCTTTTCAGCCCCTCATGATGCAGGCCACATGCCTGACCCTGTGGACCCCCCCCCCCCCCCACAGCAACACCCACATCTTACTCCCCTCAGGAGGTACAACAGGCAGAGGCATTAGGGCCCTCCGTAGTGGGGACTTGGTGGGTACTTCCTGACAATCGGGTTTTTGTTCCCCAACACTTGGCATGGGAGGCGGTTTACTCTCTCCATAAGTCCCTCCACCTGGGAAAAACGGCATTGGAGAAGGCTTTGTTACGGGAGGTGTATATTGATAATATCTCTCGCCTAGCAGCCAGTGTTTGTGCCCGGTGTCATATTTGTGCTGCTAACAACCCCCAACAAAGCCCATTGCTCCCCCAGGGACATGAACCCAAGGGAATATACCCTTTTGATTCACTTACGATTGATTTCACCGACATGCCGCACTCGGACCAGTATACGGCGATGTTAATCATTGTCTGTACTTATACAGGATGGCCTGAATGTATTCCTACCAGAACCAAAAGGCTTTTGAGGTGACATAGCTGGCGGGTGCCCAATCTTCTTGCTCCCCAGTCCATAACTACTACCCAGATAGTGGATTCGGTTAAAATTAAGCAATTGCAAGCCCTTAATGCCATAGTCCACTAGCTACAGAAAATGCATAGTAGGTATGTATTAATATTCATAATGTAATCAACAGCAAGACCCTTGGGGGGGGTGTCTTACACTCAGGTGATATTCTGGTCACTTTCTCCCACCTGCCTCATTTCCCCCTTTTGAAACTTCACCCTAATCAAGGATTATTGTGTAGTTTCATAAATGTTAGGGTCCTGGTCATCCGTAGGCAGGGTGGTATAATCCCATATCTCCAGAGCTCTTGTAGCCGCCATCTTTTCTACGAACAAGGACATGGTATTGGTTATGGTGCGCACAAAGATTGGGAGAATGCAGGGCAGGATAACACAAGCAGAAGCTATCAGGCCAATCGGGAAGGCTCCAGGAACTAACTTCATTTCTGTTGAACTATTAAAGAATAATATGGAGTGATAGATTCCAGTCCTGGCAACACTATTCACTTATATTGACTCCATGGTCATGTCCCAGAGGATTGGGGGCTGGCAATTGTCCCAATTTTTTAAAAAAGGAAAGCGAGACGAGCATGCTAATTACAGACTAGTAAGTCTGCTAAATATAATCAGCAATCTCTATGCCAAACATCTTCAAGATAAATGAAAGGAGTGGCTGGATCCTGAGAACTTAATTGCTGAAGAGCAAGCTGGTTTGGAAAGGGGAGAGTGCTTAGTCCTCTATCACTTGATTGAAAAATATGCATTAAATAGATCTGTATCATAGGTCACCTTTATAGATCTCAAGGCAGCTTTTGATATGGTTACCAGGACTAAGCTATGGAAGAAGCTGAAAGCTGCTTCATTTGATCATAGGCGTCTCCATTTGTTATGTGGCTTACATATTAAAACATCCTGTGATGACCCCAGCAAGGCATGGATGCAACAGTTAGCTGATAGTTCAAACTTCCCTTTCTTGTTCCAATTTTCCCCCAAATGCTCCCACGTTTGTGGCAGGTTCTGGAGCAAAACGCTCACGCACAACTCCAGCAGCCTCTGGCTGTGAGTAGTCCAGCAAAATGCTGTTAGCACAACCACTTCCAGGCAATAAATCTAGCAAGGCAAGGGAATATGGAAGTGACTTCCACAAAGCAAAGGAATAAGGCAATGAGCCACAAAGCAAAGGACACAAAACTCCACAAATTCAGTTTTCTGACAAACACCCTCCCCACAGCATCTCCTTAAATCTCAGTCCCCAGATGTTCCTTGTGAAGAGGGGCAGGGTGCTCCCCTCCTGAATTGTCAGATCTTCCTGTGCTGTTCCCGCTTCTCTACTCTCTTTACTTGTGGATCAGGAGGGAACGGTCCTTGCTTGTAGCCTGAGTTCTGTCGCTCCACATCTCCACTGCCTGTCCTCTCTTCCTACCCCCCCCCCCCCCGCTCGATCATCCTGACCCTTCTTCCCTGCTGGCAAGCCATCCAACACCCAAGGGACCCAGGGCCACCTCATCCAGCTCCTTCCCTGTTCTTTCAAAGCCAACAAGGCTGCCCCCTCAACCTCTGTTGGACCTAGCACTGGCTCATCCTCCTCCATGGACTCAGGGTCCGAGGGGGCATGATACATCCCTCAAGGTTAGGTGTCATATGCAAGGGGTCCTTTTAAGGTTGTTCCAAACTCAAAGCAGAGGTGAACAGGTGCATTTTGGCCCCCTTGGTTTTCAACTTGTATATTAATGACATGGTTAAATAAGCCAAATTACCCCCCCCCAAAAAAAAAAAATAGGTGATCGAAACATCACACTGTTGCTCTATGCAGATGAAACTGTGATCCTCTCCAGGGCACCAGTAAATTTTAAAACCCTTGCAAGCCCTTGTCAAGTATTGTAATTACAATAAACTGACATAAATTACTAGAAAACTAAGGTTATGCCATTGCAAAAAGGCCAAAACTCTGTTCATAATTTCTTAATGGTCATGACATAGAGCAAGTTAACCAGCTTTAAGTATCTAGGTGTGGTCATTCTTGCTACCAGCTCAAGAAAAGCACATGGTGAATGTGCACTTGTCTCGGGCCAAAGATCAACAAACACTATTTCCAATTTTTTCCACACAAAGGGAGGGTACTATGTCCCTGCTGCAATTAAGCTCTTTCAAGCCAAGTTGCTAGCACAGCTTGTTTATAGGATCTTGCTCAGACCCTCAGCTTCATGTTTCACACCATTGGAAAGAGTTCAGTCCAAATTTATTAGAGCAATTCTCCAGATACTGCATTGTCTGTGAATGCCCTTCTATGCCTGGAGACAGGATTAATAAAAGTCGAGGTAAGAATCGGTATAGCTTCTTTAAATCTTTGGCTAAAGCTTTTTTTTTTCACAAGGCCTTGCTCCATTAATTCTCTAAAATAAATTCTCCTCTCTATGGATCAAGACCGTCAAGTCCAATCTTGCCAAACTAGGCTTTTCTCCAATTTCAATACTCAAGTTGGACTATGACCAAGCAAAACAAAACTTGCAACAAAGGGTAGAAGACATCGAGAGGCAAGCAGCCTTAGAGAAAGCACCATTGTTTCTGGCTCCAGACTCTATTAGATATGTTGTTACTCATGCCAGTTATTTTAGCCCATTGGAGACCGCGAACCACCAGAAAGCATTTTTGCTTTCAAGTTGTCATGCGCTTCCATCAACCGTCCTGCATGGCAAATATAAAAAGATACCATTGATTAAAAGACTGTCCCTGTGGCTCAGGAGAGGTGGAGACTCTTGGAAACATACTTCTTCAATGCTCATTTTATAGAGTTATTAACAAAAACATATTCTCCCAATAATTGATAGATATCCTGACCATTCCAACACTACTAATCTCCAATGGCTGCCTAAGAACGAATCGACTGTGATTACAGTGCAGGTGGCTAGATTCTGCACAGCAGCACTGGGGATTCGTTGAAAACACATGATTAATCCATCATAGCTGTTTTACATAATTAATGCAGCTCAATTAATACAACTCTGTTGTATTTTAGTATTTAATGACTATGGGTACAGTTTAGGATAGGTATTATAGTATAGCTAGGACATGTGTGACTTTCTCATGTGTAACTGACAGATTAGATGCCAAATTGTGGTTTTAATATGGATTTTATTTGTTATTAATTACTTTATTCTAGAATTTTTAATTGCATGTTCCTTGAGTGTTTTTAATTCTGACTGTAATGTCTGGTTCTGGTCTCTGGCTGTAATAAACATTGAGTTATAGTTAGTTACAGTGTACAGGATGCACACAACAGGAATGGGGGACTTTGACTACACTTACATTAACTGGGAGACAAACTCTGCATCTAGTTGAAGATCAAACAGATTCCTGATAAACCTAGCAGACAATTTTTTTCTCCCAAAAGGTATTGAAGGAAACTAGAGTCAGCCATATTGGACTTAGTTCTCACTAACAGAGATGAAATGACAGAAGGGTTGAAATTACAGGAATGAGGAGGGGGGGGGGCTAGACAATATTGGACTTCAATGCAAGCTCAATTGGAATTCAATGCAAAAGTGAAGTTATAAAAACCTAGTATAAAACAATATTATTGGAGAAGAAAATTAAGAGATTCCTGAAGAAACCATCATGGTTGCACAAAAACCTCTCTGATAAAAGGACAAATATAAAAAAGTAGAAAGAGGGGCTTATAATATCAGCAAATCCAAACTGCAAAGATGAAAACTAAAGCTTAGAATGAACTAAGATTTGCAATGAATTTTAACAATTAAAAAAGTTTCTTTCAAGATGTAAAAAAACCATGAAAAAAGTAACGGAAATGATCGGACCACTAACAGGAGAAGATGGCAAGCAGGTGACCGGCAACAGAGAGAAAGCAGAGCTGCTTAACTCATTTTTTATATCTATCTTTACACAAAAAGGAAAAACAATCCAACCTCTCAAAAACAGTACAGAAAAAGAAAGATTAGGAATATAAATCAGAAAACAGTAAGATAACACCTATCCACTCTAAATGAGTTAATATCACCAGGTGGCGACAGATTACATCTCAGATTCTGATAGTGCTGGCAGACAAGATCTCAACCACTGAATCATCTTTCAAAAATGCTAGAGGACCGGGGAACTACCAGAAGATTCAAAAAGAGTTGACATAATTCCCATCTTCAAAAAAAGGGGGGGGGGATGGATCTAGGAAACTACAGAGCTATCAGCCTGACATTAATACCTGGGGGAATCCTGAAAAAAGATAAGCAATGAATCTGCAAATACCTAGGGACAAACAAACCAGATGTCTATTTTTTGTCAAAAATAGATCATCCCAGCCAATACCTATTATACCTCTTGACAAAAGTGTCTAAATTTGTACACCAGTAAAATGCTATGGGCATAATATACTTAGGTTTTAGTAAGTCATTTGATAAAGTAGACCACAGCTTTCCATTTGTAACATAGAAAAAATTGATAAGGCTGCATCATCAGATGAATTCATAACTGGCTGATTAATCACACTAAACATGTAGTTATTAATGGAAGCCACATCCACATAGAAGGAACTATGCAGGAGAGTACCTTAATGTTCTCTTTTAGGCCCAGTACTCTTCAATTACTTCATAAACAATCTAAATGAGGGAGGGAATAGAAGGGGAATTCATCAAATTTGCAGATGACACCAGGAGGCAGGAATAGCTAACACTTCAAAAGATAGGCTCAGGTTCTAGAAGGAACTTAACAAACTTGAACCCTGGGCCTTATCCAACAAAATGAAATTCAATGGTGATAAAACTAAGGTTTTACACTTAGGCAAAAAAAAACAACCCAAATCATGTAGAATAGGTGGTACTTGGCTCAATAGTAGTAATAAAGAGAATTAGGACTCCCAATGGACAGTCACTTAAATATGAGATAGCAGTGAGCTGCAGTTATCAAAAAAGCCAAGTTCTACACTGCATTAACAGAGGGATAGAATCAAGATCACATGAAGTGTTAAAATCACTTTATAAAGCCTTAGTAAGAACACACTTGGAATACTGCAGCCAGTTTTGATCATCACAATATAAAAAAGATGTCGTTGAGAGTGCAGAGAAGAGAAACAAATATTATAAGGTGATTGAAGGCTAAAGTATATGAAGAACAGTTGCTGGAATTGGGTGTATCTGGTCTAATGAAAAGAAAAGGTTATATATATTGTCATATGATAGAAGTTATTATAGTTACTATATACAAGTAGATATTAGAAGATGATTATTATGTGAGTTTAAAAAGTAAAAAAAAATAAGATGAACTGAAGGCTTACTAAGATAGACAAGCAAATACTAATATATGATCACCATCAAAGTTATGAATATTATTATCATTATTACTATTTCTTAAAATGAACGGTACCCAGACAATATACTGTTCATGTAGATACTGATGTTAAATTAAAAAATTTAAAAAAAATTTGGGGGAAAAAGGACTAGTGGTAACATGCTGACAGTGTTCCAATATCTAAAGGCTGCCAGAAAGAAAAAGAGGTCAACTTATTCTCCAAAGTACCTGAATGCAGGACAAGGAGCAATAGATGGAAACTAATCAAGGAGAGATCCATCTTAGAAATAAGGAGAACTTTTCTGATGGTGACAATAATTAATAAGTAAAACTGTCTGCCTTGAAAAGTGGTGGGTGCTCCATCACTGGAGGTTTTTAAGAAGAGATTGAGCAGGGAGTTGGACTAGAGGACTTGAAAGGTCCTTCCCAATTATGTTATTTGGTTAAGTGAGGTTTGTATAAAGCCAGGCTCTAAACAATTAATTGGAAGTTTTAACTGTGCCTCCATATAAAAAAGGTCTAGAAATATTTTTTCTAATATAAACAGATTGATTTAAGGATATGACCAGTTCACTTAATCAATATAAGATACTTTTGTCTATTTTCTACCTACATTTATGTGAAAGCCGATTTTCAAACTCCAGTTTACAAAATTAAAGCAGTGTGATTTTTTAAATGTAAGTAGCTTTCCTTATTGGTTCTTAGAATAGGTATGCTACTATTTTATTTCTTTCCCGAAAATATAAAAATATTGTTTGTATATTGTTAAAATGAAACCTACCAATAGTAGTAGATTGATGCCCCAACTAAAATATATATTTATATATTTTTAATTCTTATATAGTTTATAATTGCTGAAGATCTTCTTAGGATTACTGTTGCTATTATGATTTGCTATAATTCTGTATCGAGCGAAAGAACTCCCTGTGATTTAAAATGAACATTTGGTACTTGTACGAAATGATTAACTTTGGTCCAGAATATTGTATTGGAAACTGATAGACTTACACTGCAGTTTGTTATTTCCGCCAACATAAGATTTTATCACTCAATAAAGATTTAGAAAGCAATCCTGTGTATGTTTATTTGGAAATAAGCCCTATTAATTCTATGTGGATCACTTTCGGCAATACATTTGGATTGTATCCTAATATCTAAATGTATTTATTTTCTAGCAAGGAAATATGATCACCAGCAGCAACCACAGAAACAGACTGATAGTGTACAGCTTTTGGTGGAATGAAGTTTTGAATTTCTGAGGTGCTGAGGATGTCAGAGCGTTGATGATAATTATTTGCAGTGCAACTTTAATGGTATTTAATATTTTTAAAATGTGCACTAATTGCATAATGTATGATTTGACTATAGGCTCTGAATTTATGTATTACTGTAAAAAGATTCTCTAACATCTGAAAAATATATACATACATACATACATACATACATACACACACACACATACATACACACGCACACGCATATATACACTGCTATTATTTCTTAATTCATTTCCAGTAAAAATATGAGCTCATAAGAGCACTGCAGTTGCTTCAAATCTTCATTTGAGGGACAGAGGCACATACTATTTGATGTGCCATAATGCTGCAAGTAATTCAGCTACTTCTTAAATGAACAGTTTCCCACAGTGGGACTTTTAATAAACTGCACTCAATGTGACAGATATATAGAATTGTAATGCGTAACTGAATATACATAAAATATGAAAAGTTTAGGAAAAGTATTTCTGTATGCAGCAATTAGAACAGAAATTAGAGCAAGGAACAAACAGTCCATTCTGTGAATATGATAAAACAAGAATATTTTTGCATTTGTCGTTTTAATTTTTTTTAATTCTATTGAATTCTGAAATTATTTCTTTAAGAAATCTCCCCAATAGCAATAGCACTTAGACTTATATACTGCTTCACAGTGCTTTAAACCCTCTCTAAGCGGTTTACAAAGTCAGCATACTACCCCCAACAATCTGGGTCTTCATTTTACCGACCTTGGAAGGATGGAAGGCTGATAAATGACAATATAGTAGTAAGTTGCAATATTTTATGAATGGGGCAAACTTAACATTTTAGACTTACAGGTAAAATGCTAAAACAGAATATGTTGAAATTCAGATAACAACACTATTTTTGTCAGACTTATAATAGATAAATATCAATTATTTGTTAGGCTTATGGGGATAAATATCAATTATTTGTCGATATATCAAAAACGTTAAATGAAATTGACAGTGGAATCAGATGCTTAAATATTTGCAGCATATTTTATTTGGGCATGTCTGAAAATTTGAAGGTTTTAATTGATTGTATTTTAATTTACATCTTAAACATGGACAGTATTATTTTTCCAATAATAGGCAATAATTTTGACTATTAAATGTTCAGTTCTAATACATTTGTTATACAGTTATACATTTCTCTCTCTCTTCTACGTCAAAATAATTGTTACATTTAAACAGTGATTGATCAATTGGACTGCAAAAAGATTAGAGCAATATATCTTTCATACTGTTTTGATCTGTACCATGTAATTATTTTTGTGAGGATTCCTTTCTGGTATCCTCTAGTACAGTGCAGATAATTTAAATCTGAATATAAGCTTCATATTTATACTAATGTAATCAGAGGTGGTATTCAGATGGTTTGGACTGGTTCAGGCGAACCAGAAACAAAAATTTTAACTGGTTCATCAAACCGTCAAATACCACCTCTGGCTGGCCCCACCCCACCCACTTGTTGCTACTTGCCCCACCTGCCCATTCTCACTACCCACTCCCACCCCACCCTATATATGTTGCCTTTGCCATGCGGCCCAGCTATTCCCCTTGCCTCCGTGCCTCGCCCGCTCTGCTCACCAAAGATAAGCATGAACATAAGCGAGAAGCCTCCAGCCACTGCTGCCGGTTTAGTTCTGGCTGGCAAAGAAGTGGCAACTGCCGTGATGTTAAGTTGGCCATGCCCACTCCGTCACATGACTCCACCAAGCCCCACTCACAGAACCGATAGTAAAAAAATTGAATCCTATCACTGAATGTAATCATAAAAAATGCTTGTCACACTATTAAGTGATGCATATATTTGAAGTTGCTAGAATTGTCCCCCGCTTGCATTGATTTCTGTAAGTAAGGTATTAACTTTATGAGCCATCTAAACAATGTAGTAGAAGTAAAAAACAAGTGAGATAAATACATTTCTGTTGGCTGACTGATCTGTATACCTTGCTAAGTTATGATATTTGTTTTTCTAGTTGTCTTTGAGTTATGTCAAAATAGAGCCTGTATTTTACTAAAGTACATCCCTTTATGTTCTGTATGTGATAGATTTGAAAGTAGCTTTCAAATTGTACTATTCCTTGTACTGTTAAATTGGTTAAATATCACAATTAATTAATTAACTGTAAGTGTACTCTTGTAAAATGTTTTCATGGCCTCTGTGTATAAAATATTTATTTTTTACAAAAATAAAAATGTTTAAAATTTGATACGTGTGAAATATATTTTTTCAGTAGATAATATGGAAATTACTATGCATAATTTTATTTCATTACAATTTTCAGTTGAAAATCCTGAGCTGATATATTAATATTTATTAGCCAGACTTCTTTTTTGGTGAAATCTTTCAAGTGTCCAGTACCCTAATTTTTCTTTTACTGGATTTCAAAGCCTTTAGTCTGTATATACACTGTACATCTGAAAAATTCAAGACTAATATAACAAATATGTTATCACATAGAACAAATCGGAAAAGCATCAGGGAACAACAGTTCATTTCTTCCAGTAAGGACAGTTGCATCATTCTTTCATGAAATAAATTTATATGAAGAGTAAGAGGAGAAACATCTGGACTATTGAAGGAGCCGAATGCTGACAGCTCAAGAAAAACTGTCTTTTTATAGTTAAGGCAGGCTGCATTCCTATGAGATGAATGACAGTAATTTTGGACATGCCAAGTAGCAACACCAACTACTTGATTCTTTGTTTGTTAAACTTAGTGGAACAGAACTGGAGAGCAGAAACTCAAGCTTAATATTTTTCTCTAGTATTTGTTATGTTAGCTTCTAAAAATGTCAAAAGAAAAATCAGAGTAGCTGGGATTCAGGTTTAGTAAGCAATTAACATACTTTTTTCAACAATTTGTATGCAGATTTCGCTATTAACAGCTTTGCCTTTCCCAAATCACCTTGCTGAATTATTATAGAACTTTTGTTACTTCAATCAGTGCTAGTGACAAATGATATCAGAAGATAATTTTTGAATGAACCATTTGTGGTACTGGTGTGATCAAGATGGTAAACCATTTCTTCTTATATGATCCATTTTATAAAAATGTTGATTACTTTTTAATTTATTTCCAGGCAGGGAATCTGATTTTCTTATCTCCTAATCAGAGATGAGTTGCTAATTTTTTTACTACCAGTTTGCGTGCGCTCCCGCTCGCGTGATGCTCCTGCGCATGCACAGAAGCATTGGGGTGCGTGGGCAGAGCCTCCTGCTTCTGCTACTATCAGTTTGGGCAATCCTGGTCGAACCGGCAGCAACCCACCTCTGCTCCTAATAGACCAAAAGTTGTCTATTTGCAAAAGCACAGGAAATTCTTCTATTGCTGGTTGCCTCACAAATAACTTGTTGATAAGTGCAGTTTAAAGTACAAAACTTTTGTTACATACCTATTTCTCAGTATTAATTTTATTTTAAATGACAAATTATGATATATGTAAGTTGTTTTATTATGTGTAGTTGTACATTTTTTCTGTTAGCAATATATCAGAAAAAAGGGAAGTACTAGATAGTAGTTCAACACATTCCAGAATAACTCACTAACTACTTTATACAGTGGGTAAAAGTTACTGATTTATATCTGAAATATTTAAAATGCTTAAAAACAATACTTAAATTGGGTTATTGTTAGTTTCATCTCTTTTGTGGAAATGGAAGGAATGTTTTTGAGCTCTGGATTTTGCTGTTTTCTTTGGGCAGTTTCTGGTTTTATCTTGCAGATTAAAAAAAAAATCTACCTCAAGAGTCCTCAAACTACAGTTTGCAGGCTGCATCTAGCCCACCGAAGCCATTAATCTGCACAGGATCATGAGGCTGCCCCGCCCACATCCCACCCACCCCCCTTCAGCCAAACAAAGGACTGTGAGCCCCACAGGCTGGAACTGGAAGGTAAGGCCAACAATTGTGGCTTGCAGAATGCTTCTGGAGGCAGAGGAGGTGAAAAATGGCCTCGTTTTTCATCTCTCCCGCCTCCAGTATAGAGAGAGAGAAAGGGAGAGAGACAGACAGACAGATGGAAGGAGAGGAAGACACACACACACACACACAGAAAGACACAGACAGAGAGAGACTTGTTGATTGTAAGCTCCTTGGGACTGAGAAGAATAGCTGCAAAATTTGAATTACCTGAAGTGGACCCCTATACTCTTAAACAACTGAAAAAATGATCTAGTAAAAAGAAAAGTCAACCAAAAGAGCAACATGCAAACAAAAGCAAATAAAACACTCCCAGGAGCAATTAAAGTTAAATTTGTGTGCATTATTTAATGGACTGTTAAATTGGCCATGCCCACCTAGTCACATGACCTAGCCACATCCATCCAGCTGGTCTGCCCCACCAGCAGTCTGAGGGACTTTGAATTGTCCCCATTTAAAAAGTTTGAGGACCCCTGGTCCATCTTAACAGTCTGTCCCATGTTTTAAAGCAAAAAAGATTGTGTACCTGCTCTCACCACCTGCCTGTTTTAAAGCATATCTGTTCCTATTAGAAAGCAATAAAAGGAATAGTATTTGGTGATGTCATCGAAACATTGAATTCAAAATAAGAATGAAAATTGAGTAATAACATGAGAAAAATGTTGACTGAAAAGATGTGTGCAGTGGAAATTATTTGAAGGTACATAGGAAAAATGGTGGATCAAAACTAAATTAGCATACTTGGATTTCACCAGATACAAGAAACAAAATATTGACAATACAATGGATATAAAACATTCCAGATGAATTTAATTTTCTGATTTAATTTAAGCATTTTGATAATTCTGATGGTTGCATTTTTCACTTCAATATAATTTTCACGTTGTTTTTTTTTTAATATCACAGGACCTCAACTACTATAGAGTTTTAAAGCATTTTTAGGAGCATTAGAATTGGGGTTAAATGAGTAAAGGCTAAATTCTTAGTTGATTTGGCTTTGACAGTCAAATTTGATTTGTGAAGCCAGTCACTGCAGCCTGTAAACTCTGGTTTATTATTTTAGTATTATGTAATCTTAGGAGTTTGGGGCTTTGCCAGCAGATTCATGAATAATTAAATGGTAATTAACTGAAAGGATTGGCATATTTGGGAATCAACTGTAAGCTTTTCTTTCAGGTCATTATTTACTCTAATGGTGAATTGAGGTAGGTTAGGCTGCTTACTTTGGGAGCAAAGTAGAAAGATAACAATTTTTTTTTCAGGTAGAAGTAGGAATTTGAAAATACCTTGGGGTTTTTCCATCCCAAATTATGGGATGCTAAATGGGGGGTGGGGGGTGGGGAAGCTTTATTATCTGTGCAGAAAAACATAGCTGCGTCTGCAACGCCCTATGGTGACAACCTGCCAGGTGCATTCAAAGACATCTACTGTCATTCTCCCGGGTTCTCTAAGCGTGGGTGGAGATAAAAATAACTATTTCTTCAGATCCTCAGTGTTTTGAAAAGGCGACTCAGTTGAGTTAAAAACAACAAGAAAAAAAGTCAGTTCTCTTCTCCCTGCCACTTCCGTGTCCCCAATCTCGTCTTTAAAGCAAATTAAAAGTTATAGCAAGTCTCAACCGCCGCAGTGGCCCCTTTAACTCTGACTCATTCCATCACTCAACTGCAGCCTTGCAGGTATCGAAGTCACATTTTATACGACTGCGGGGGGGAGGGGGAATCTAGGAGGCCTGAGAATAACATCCTAAAATTGCTTCCTGGGCACGTGCTGTGACGCGGGCATAAAAACCCTCGATTCCTTAAACAGTTTCTGGGGTCAGGTCTTCTTCCGCTTTGCGGTAGGAAAAGCCAAAAGCGGAAGTCCGGATTGTGCTCCTTTCTCGATCTCCCGTGTGTTCTCGCCTCCTTCCTTCACTTCCGTTGGGCTTTTTATTTATTTATTTCTTCGTTTTAATGTGCATCCGGGTCTCGCCGGCGTGCTTAGCGGCAGTAAGTGGAGAGCGGGGTAGGCGAGGCGCCGGGTGCAGCGAGCGCGTGGCTGGAGGGTGAGTAAATAGAACTGGCCGTCCAGGCGCGCGCACGCCCGAACCGAGCGGCTTTCCCGTTTGTGCCTTTGGTGAGCCGCGTCCGTAGGAAGTTGGCGAATGGTTTTGCGCTGGGAATTGGCGTCTCTCTCTTCGTCCTGGTTGCGATGACCTGAAGTCCCGTGAATAGTGACCGGTCTGTTATCTGCAGGCATTGCCCACATTCCTTTTTCTTTACGGGCCACGCTTTTTTCTCCTGTCTTGTCCTGCCTGATGCGGCTTCTTGTGCGAATGCTAGGTGGAAAGAAATGAAAACAAGCCCAGATTTCTCTTGAGGGAAGGTGACTTGCTTGTTGCATTTCGAAACCCCTGCAAGCGTTTGGTAGCCGTGAAGTGCATTTAGTGTCAGACAGTAGCCAGTTTTACTGGGTATGGTGACGATTATGCCAATAGAGAAGTGCTGTGAAAAGTGGATGCTGCATCAACCTTTGGCTTCTCTCACCCAGGTGATGACAAAAAAAGTGGGGAAGTAGCATTTATTTCTGTGTTGAAGTAAATGCATTTTCCAGTCAGTTCTTGACCATCCCGGGAGAGGGGAGGGGATCGGAACTTTCTGTTAACTGCTCTTTTGTTTGACTTGCTATTAAATATACGCATACCTAGTGCTTTTATTATCTCCTTGGTTCCCTTGATGCGCAGTTCATAGATCTCCCAATCTTAACGGCTTTAATGTAATCCGGCCCTAAGCAATTAGCCCGCAAGATTTGATGTTGAGGAATCACATGATCAGCCTGTACTCCTGCTTTAAGTGAATCGTGGAGAAGAAAAAAGCTTTAGTTAAGAGAGAAAAAGATGTGCGGTCTTACAGCCGAAAATTAAAATTACTGTTGTAAATTAGATGTAAATTGGGGTTCGAAGCCGACATTTCTCACATTATCAACTTAGTACTTATACAACTTATACAAGATATTCCCTCTTCAAGAATGGCACTTTTATTTTTAAATTAGACTTCCTTTGGAATAAGCACACTTTAAATGGTTTCACTGGGATTTAAATTTCTGACTGAACAAAATTGCTGTTTATTTTTCATTTCTCCATAAAGCAGGTCTGCTTGGCTGTTACAAATGGACATATAATTATTCCATTTTACATAATGAGAAAGAAAACATGCCTCAACTATCATCAATTAAAGGGGAAATTTTGTATTGCAGACCTCCTAGTCACAGAATGCTACAGTACTTCTGTTGGTTGAACATGGGCATGTTATTAATCTCAGGCACAAGGGTTTACCACATGACTTTAACAAAGCAAAAATAGCATTGGGAACTGAATCAAATGGAGACTTTGGTATAAGGAGAGATAGGTTTTGTCCTATTATAGCCTGCTCAGAAAAGTTATGATCAATTGCTTGATGTGGGATGATACTTTGAATCAAGCCTAAAGGAAAATTAAATTCATCTAAAGTAAAATAGATTTTCATGCATTAGGAGATAATCGGGAACAAAGTTTTAAAGCAGATACAAAAGGCTTACAAAAGAAAAAGCTGCTTTAATGGTAACTTCAAAAAGAAATGCTTTGTCCTTATATTTGAACATTTCCCAGCATCTCTTTCAAATGTTTTGTACAATGTTAATGCAAATAACAGGCAGTCATCTATATTTGTTTTCAGTGATTAAATTACAACAACTGAATGCATAATTAAAACATGAAAATAACTGTACAAAGAATCATAGCTTTTACAGACTTTTAGGAATTCTCTTTTCCAAATTAACTTCATATCCCTGGGGATAGTTTTGAAGATACGGTAGGTTTATTATCAATATTTTACCTATATTTCATTTTGGAGAACTTCTGTACTTTGTAGCTACTTTGGGCTTCTTTGGAATGATGCTAGTGCTTAATGTGATGCATTTGAAAATCATGCCAGGTAAAGATGAGCAATAGAAACAGCAATGAGGCTCAAGATTGCATGTTCCCCATTCTCTAGAGGTGAGAGAAAGATAGCTGTACTGGCTTTGAGTGCAGTTTAAGGTGTTGGTTATGACCTTTAAAGCCCTTGTTAGCATAGATCCAGACTACCTGATAAAACATCTTGTCCCACTAGCACAAGCCTGCCCCATTCGTGCCAGTAGAGAGTACCTACTTCAGATCTCATTGGTGGAAGAATTCCTGACTATCGGGACCCAGAAGATCCTTCTCTGCCATAGTGCCTGCCCTCTAGAATGTAAGATGAGATCTTTCCCACCCTCCTATATAGCCTAAGACCTGGCTCGGGTTGTTAGTCTGGGGACCCAATGGGGGAGTACTACATTAGATTTCATAGCAAACTCCACCTCCTCCCTCATTCCTTCCTTCTCCACATGCTCATTTTTTTTATTTTCATCTTGCTATATTCACATTGTTTTCATTTTTATTGTTTATTCTATTGTTTCATTACTTTGATGCTGTTATGTTTACACTTATTTTCATTTCTCTGTCTTATTGCTGTATGCTGCCTAGGGTAGCCCCATGGAAAAATACGTGACAAATAATAAACAAATATCTGCCACTTTACTGTCTGGCTTTATAGTTTGGATTTACTGTTTGGAGCTGTTACAGTATATTTTAGCTTTAATCATCTAGATTAATTTAATTTTTGTCATCTTGCTTACCTCTAATTTTAGATGTATCTATTTGTTGGTCTGAACAATATTTTTTAATCATTCTTATTGTTTTATATTGTGAACACTGTCAATGTAATCATATTCCCTTTTTAATAGTTACGTTTGTCATTCTATTTGATTTTCATCCAATTGTACAGAAAGATGCATTTTCCTCTGAATATACGTGTGAATGAATGAATTGTTCTGTATCTATTGTCTACAGTGCTAAATGGAAATTTTAGAGTGTATCTGGATATATTTATGTTTATTTTGAGCTGCATTCTGATGTGTTCTTCATTTAATAGAAACCAAATGTTGATGCAGAAATTGATTTCCATTCTATTGGCACATTTCTGAACTCTGTTATTCTTTGCTAGCTTTATCCATGCTTGACAATAGTTTAGAACTTACAGTTTGGGAAATTACTTCTTTGTTTAAAACAAGTTTTCTACAGCTAGTTGGAGTTACTAGATTTATCACCCAACAGTTAAGATGTTGGTAATCGATAATGGACTCTAATGTTCAGTAGATATGGGAAATATCAAGACGAGAGACATGTTTAAACCATATTAGAATTTTTGATTTTGCCAAAGGACTTATTCTTGATTATTTAAAAAAGAATAGAAGTTATTAATGTAATGATCATTAATATTAATGCAACTAATCTATATTGAAAAAGTTCATATTCGGTTTTTATGGCCATCCCTCTTAAATATACCTCTTGACTACTAACTGTGAAGAAAAACAAGATAAAATCTTCCTAAAAAAATAATAACTAATCTAAACAGCAGCTAAGATAATAAAAACCACACAACAAGCATAACTACAATATAAACTCAACCACACATCTAGACCCTAAGGTCAGTAACCGAACTAGATGTTCAAGGCCTGAGGAAAGGTAGTAGGGTTGAGGTGAATATATTCTCTGGAAAACTGATGTTCCATAGAATGGGCCCCAGAAATGACACTCTTTTTGGATGCAGCCAAATGACTATTACTTAAAGAATTCTTTTTAAAAATATTCTTTTATTTTTCATTTTTGTTTGCATATTATTCTTTATTTCTATGCAGTAATGTAAAATAATTTCTAATCAGATAATTTTCATTTTTGATGGATAAAAGTTTTTCAGTAAGCAAAATAATTATGTGAATATTTTGAATCAGATTTTGTAGCTGTATTTCTTTTGAAGTGTATATGATTATTTTCCTAGAATGCTGTCTTATACTGTTAAAAAGATTTTATGACATATGAATGTTAACAAATGCTATAAAATTATCTAAAATCTGCAAAGAACAACCTTTTTTTTATCAAGGTTATGCCAGTCTGTGACCTGTTTCACAATTCCATTTTTTAAAAAAAGCAGTAAAAATTATTAATTAGGTTCAGAGAGCAAACAAAACATTGTTAAAAAAATTAGATTAATTATTTCATAGCTTTTATTTCACCTATATTTTACCTTAATATATAATATAAATTATGATAAAATATAGTACAATATAACTAAAAACAATCTGGAACTAAAAAGTAAATAAAACTATATATAAAAACCAGTAAATCAAGCTACATATTTAGTAGCAGTTCTCTCAAAAGTTTTGTGCACCTGCTGTGTAGGTGGACCTTTTCATTAATAAGGTGTCTTTTTTATTCATTTCTATAATCTGTAAATAAAAAAGGAATTCTATTGGGCATGTCTTTTTGGCAGCATATTGGGTAAGTGTATCTTAAACCAGACAACTTTGAAGTGTTGAGATTATTGCACATTTGATATGCCTGGATTAAATATGTTTGTTTTTTAATGCTTCTTAGTTAAATTTTTTGGTATTATATGTATTTGTGTATATCAATAAAATGAAAGCATTATTCACTGTTATTTACTTGCTCTGTTCTACTAAATAGCTTATCATATACTAACCCTTGACTTTTTGCTTCTTTCATGATATGATCTCTAGATTGCATAAAATATGATGCATATAATTCCACAATCTTTCTTCTCTAAGCATATCTGAGTGTATCTACTTCATCTGCTACCTCTTTAAAGAATACAGACTTCTCTTTGGCAAGATACTAGAGCAGGTAACTCTTTAAAAGCAGAATATCCAACACTGGTATTGTTACCACCAAGTCTGCAGAAAAATAATAATCTATCAGCCAACATGAAATATAATAATATATTACTAAAATCCATAAATAAAATCTTAATTTCATCTGTTCAGTCATGTCCAATTCTTGGACAAGTTCCTGCAGTTTTGGCAAGATTTTTCGGAAGTGGTTTCCCTTTGCTTCCTTTCTAGGCTTTAGGTAAAGTTGTCCATGGTCACCCAGCTTTGTGCCCAAGGCAGAACTAGAACTCAGTTTTCCAGTTTCTAGCCTAATTCATTAACTACTACAGCAAGCTGGCTCTCTAAAATAAACTACCATATTTTTCGGAGTATAAGATGCACTCTTTTCCCCTCAAAAAAGAGGGTGAAAATCTGGGCACGTCTTATACACTGAATACAGCATTTTTGGCCTCCCAAAACCCCACTCCCTTTGCAAAAATGGCCTTTAGGAGGCTTCCAGACTGCTCCTGGGGGCTGGGGGGGGGGGCAAAAATGAGCAAAAAATGGACTGTTTTTTGCTCATTTTTGCCCTACCAGCCCCCAGGAGCACTCTATAAACCACCTAAAGGCTATGCATGCCCATTTTTTTGACAAAAAAACTAGCTGTTTTTGTCTTCAAAGGGCAAAAACGTTTTTTTATTTATTTGCCTCTTCAAAATCTTGGTGCGCCTTATACTCCGGAGCATCTTATACTCCCAAAAATATGGTATGTATAATGTTAATACTGTATATAAAGGGAGTATAATAATATAAGATAGGTTTGATCATGATTAGAGACGTACTAAAAAGATCAATTGCAGTACAGGTCCCCACTTTATAATTTGTAACTGCCTATCTCCATCATTGTTGATTTTATTGTGAGATCTGTTGTTAATTCATCATTTCAATTATGGCTGCTAATATTTGCTAACAAATGTCAAAATTCTAAAATGTATAATTGCTCATCTTTTCCATAGATATATGTGCAGTTGTGCTATTATTTTGGTGGTGAGGTAGAAGCTTTGGTTTGTTCCTACTTCTGATACTTAAATACAATTTTTAAATTATTTAAATTTTTCTAGCAATATACTCTCAATTATTTTTCTGCGTTATTATCAACTTTAATTTGTTTTTCCAATCTGTACTCCTTGTTTGACTTATTTAAGCAACAGTTCCATAATTTGGGGAAAGCTTTTTTACCTTTTATGGCTTCCTTAATCTACTTATTAGTGAAACTGGCATTTTATTAGACTTCTTGGGACTTTTCCCAATCTCCGCTACACATTTTTGCTGAGCTTTTGTTCTTGAGATTTTAAATAGCTTCTATGAATATTGAAGAGTTTGGATCTTTCTGCTTTTCTATTTTAGCTTATATTTTAATGTTATTTTTGAAAAGATTCATTGTTTTGATATCGTTGTTTTCTGTATTTTGCTATCTTTGCTTGAGTCATGCTTCTCTATGTGTCTGCAAATTTTCAGTATTGAAAGAATCAACTGCTCTCTACATAAATGTGAGGAATCCTTCTATTCTAAGGATAGATAGTCTGGTATTCTATGTGTATGTTGAGTTATAGCCTTCTTGAAGCTGGATGCCTTATGGAATTTTAGTTCAAAGGATCTGTAAACTATTAGGCTATTTATATTGTACCCCCACTCTTGAGAATCTCCCATTTTAATTTCTTATCAAGAATTTTGCTTGAGACAAAATTTAAAAACAAAGCCTATGGTAACTATTATATTTCTTTGGAAGCCATAATGCATACTGTATATTGCTTTTTCTCCATCGTATGTGGTTTTGTATGCAGAATTTATTGCTATAGGGGGTAACAGTATCTAATTTAAATACCCTCTTTTCTAATAGTTTTAAAGTTGTTATAAAAATGTGGCAATTGAAACAATAATGACTTTTCCTCCAGAAACTTGTATTTACTTGAGCAAAATAAATCTCCACACATGACTACTTGAGTAATGCTGTCTGTGTCCTGACCTATTGCAATGCTCTCTACATGGGGCTATAATTGAAGTCCATTTGGAAACTTCAACTGGTGCAAAATGCAGTGAGAGAAGTCTTTGGGGCTCCTAGGATTTCCTATATTACACCTCTGCTTAATGAACTTCACTGACTACCAGGCTACCTGAAGGCAGTTCAAGGTGTTGGTTATGACTTATAAAGCTCTTAATGGCAGACTTCCAGGCTACCTCATGAACTGTCTCATCCTGCTAGGACAAGCCTGCTGCACTCATGGCAGCAGAGAGAACCTATTTCAGATTCCATTGGTCAAAGATAACCCTGTTTTGTGGTTCTCACCAGCTTTGGTTGTCATCATCATCACATTTTCCTACCCTTTTATGTAACAAGGAAAAAAGCCTATTTTTATGGTAAGATAAATTGCTCTATGATCTGGTTTTAGCTGTTCAAGTATGGTGATTACAAAAATGTTGATCTGGTACTTAACAGTATCTTGCTTAGTTGCTTACATTGAAGGTGATTATAATTTATTAGATTTATTGTATATTATTTCTCCTTATGATTTCCTATCATTAATGATAATTTTATCTATTTATCTAATACTTAATTTAATAATGTCATTTAATTTAATATTTAATAAAGATTATAATTTAACAGCAATAACTGTCCTGTTAAATTATTTAAATTTTAAATATATTTTTCAAATATTGAAAATAGAGTGAAGACTTATCTGTGCATAGTAGCTAGTGGGTTATTTTCTTATGTAGATATAAAACTATATCAGTGTTTTACGGTCACTATTAAAATATATTCAAATGGGGCTTCTATTGCTGTGCAATGATTTGAATTTGGAAGAGAAACAGAATGATCTGTTAGTCACAACTGTTGGTAGTTTTTTAAAGAACTTATCTTGGCAGATCACACATAATGGATTTAAGGAGATGCCAACAGAAGTGATGTTTTTTTCTGTGTTTTCTGAATATCTTTTTGTCTTCTTCTACAGATCTGGATAAAAGTTACAGACCTTAACATTTAGGTCTAAAATATTTCAGTATACATGACTTAACAATTTAAAATAGTTTAAAAAGTAGAAAAATTGATTGAGTCAAACTCATAAGCTTTATACAATTTATTATATCAAAAAAATTATATATCTTTTTCCTCCTATCTGGCTCTCTTAACTGCAAAGAAAGCAACACAATGCCTCACAAACTAGTTGGTGCTTGCAAGAGGAAGTTTAATTTACTTTCAACATTCCAGTTTAATTCTTGCTAACTATCTTTTAACTCACTGAGCATTCTTCTAGGTAAAACCTAGATTTCAATAACATTATTTGCAATGCAACCTTCAATTCTGCCTCTGAGGGTGATCAAAGTCTTCCAGAGCTCATGTAGGTGTTTGATGGATAATTAAGAATCCTTTATTTTCATGGAATGGCATTTCCCAGCACAGTAACACCATTGTTTTGCACTGTGCATATGAATTTGAACAGAAAGCAACAATATAAAATTTTATGTTCATGCTTTTTTTTCTATTCTATGACTTGGCATAAAGTGAATCAATATTCACTTCAACTGGCTTGCTCCAGTTTGAATAATTTTCAAAATATATAGTAAAAATGGTTAAATGTTAATGATTAATAGTGTGAGAAAAGGAAAGAAGCCAATAATGCCCCCAATATCTTTTTTCTTACACTATGTTAACTTAGGGTTATCTTTTGAAGATTTTTAAAATTATATTTAATGTGAATTCCCCCCCCCCAATTATCGATCTCTTCTTTTTTTAACTATATAGTTCTTAGTGATTGATATATCTCTGAGTTTCTATGAGAATGAGTTATAAATTGTAAAGTATGAAAGTGGGTATGAAAGAATAGCATGCAAGTGGAGTACTTCGAATTATGAGGTAAAATGTTAACAGAAAAAATGGCTATTTTTATGAACATAGATTTCCTAGGGCATTTATATTGTCATAACTATAGGCTAGATTCTGATTGTCCAAATTTTGATCATGTGACCATGGGTCGTAAGTTTCATAAATCAATATTTCCAGTGCTTTTGTAACTTTGGTCACTAAACAAATGGTTGTGCGTCAAGGACTACTGTATAATTCTATAAACAATTATATGATATTTTCTGTTTATGCAATGCACTTAAAATAGTGCATAGAAAACTGATCTGTGATCCAGATGATGTCTTTATAACATCAAGATTTCATTAAATTATTCTTCTATATTCCTGGGAAATTATCTGAGGTAATTCAACAAAGGATATAAATTTCCTAGTATCAT